>NW_017963658.1:0-12737 GCF_001661405.1 Williopsis jadinii
GCTGACGCCAACCGTGGTTTTAACTCTGAGTCCAACCGTGACTCCTCCCGTGGTTCCAAGTCAACGTCGAACCGTGGATCTACCTCCAACTCCAACTCCAACTCCGCCTCGAACCGTGGCGCCAACTCCAAGTCATCCTCCAACAGGGGCTCCAGCACGGGATCAAGAGCCGGTTATGGATCTTCAGCAAGAGACTCCAGAGGCACCGCCACTGGCAGCTCGCGTGGTTCAGCTGAGCCTAGAAACGGCTCTCCATATAGTGGATTTAACTCTCGCTCCTCTCGTGGCGCTAATAACGATTTCAATAAGAGGGACAGCGGTTACCATGCTGACAACAGTGATGACAATGAGCAGGTCTCTCCTGCTGAATATAACCGCCTATGGGACCTGTTGGGCCTCTTTGCTGGCGGCACATCTGTCCAACGCGAGCGTACACCTTCAGTGAGTACTTTGACCACGGTCCACATCCTGGATAACGCTGTCACCTTTGAGGTATCTGAGACCACAGCCGCCCTAGTCGATGCCGCTGACTCTACCGCTGGTGATGTTATCCATGTTGTTGAAGCGTCTTACACTGCTGGAGCGTCCAGAGCTGGACTCAACATTGGACTGTACCTGGCAGTCCTGGTCGTCGTTTCCATGACTGTCTTCTGAGTCTTTATCCGAGACGCTATCTGTTGGCTTAGCGCTCTATTTCTTCTTTATCTCTTCTCTTTCTCATTTATGTTCACCTTCTCTTCTTGTTTTTGTTTCTCAGAAGAGTCTACGTATGCTTGTTTATCTTGGTATTTGTGGCCACTTACTTCTGCTGGAGTAACAGACCGCCTTTTGTTTACGGCTTTAACTATGTTGGTTGAGCTGGTTTCCCGTTGTTCTGTGTAGTCTCTCTGCGTGTATGCTTATGGAGCAGTGGGCGCTAGGCAAAGGACCCACACTTAACGTTTGAAGCAGCTCACAAGTTCTGTATTCTGTGCTTTTGGGCGGTTCCGTTAAAGAGAGGCATTCAGCACGCAGAAACCGGCGTCCGCACTGGTTAAGCACTCACATTACACTGGCTGGGCTGAGTGGTTAGCTGTAGAGGAAGGCCCTCTCTCTCAAGGGCACAGAGCACGTTTTCCGCGTGTGGGAGGGCTCCAATTGGGTGACTGTCATCATCAGCGTCAACATTCGGCCGCTTGGCTAAATCTACAGTTGTAGCGCGGGCTGTAAATAGTTCAAAGACACAACCAACTGCAAACGGGAACAGAGCACACAACAGAGCACACGGCAGAGCACACAACAGAGCACAGCACGCAGTTGTAGTGAGCATCGGCTGGGTACCAGAACCAGCCTACAAACCAGCCCTTCCAGGGCCGAATTGAGTGGGAGAAAGCACCAAAGACCGCACCGTTAGGCAGTGGGAACAAACACCACAGAGCGTCTGTTTTTAGTTTGCTTTGACGCCTTCCCTCGCTTCTTTTCGCGGGTTCCCTGGCAACGGAGCACAAGACAGAAAAACAAAAACAAGAAAAGAACACACACAAAAACAAAAAAAACACACACACAAAAACAAGAAAAAGAAAAAACAGCGCAAAAAAATCAAGGTAAACAAGATAAAGAAAACAGAGGCAGAGATTGTGGTGGGACGTGAAATTAAGCCGGCAGAAAGGGGGACGCCATAACACACACACATACAAACACACACTTCTTTGAGTACACGAGGGCCGTCTAAAGCAGGAAGCACGCGTGATGACAGACAAGTACAAAGGGATGGACCTGTGGAATTTGGACTCGCTTGGTCCCGGTTTCAGCTTTCTTGATGTTCCTGAAGTTGGTGATGATGAGACGTACAATTTCCTCCAGCATGGCGATGCCAATGAGCCCAACGACCAGGGCGGCGGCAACAGCAGCAGCAAGGGCGGCAACAACAGCGGCCACAGCAACAGTGACTTGAATGCCAATGGGCCCACGCCATCAGTTAGTGGCGCCTCTCTGTTTGCGCCAACACCTCCTGCTACCGCTGGTGGTGCCCCAGGGCCGGTGAACAAGACGGCGAACACTCCGAAGGATTTCATGGTCAACCACTACGAATCGCTGCTGAAGCAGAACAAAGTATCAATGAGAGACGCAGTATCACCGTCGAACAGTTACTTGTCTCCTGGGACTGCTCCTTCGCCGCAGCTTCCACAGGGAGCGCCGCTGCAACAGATACCGCCGCATAGACCACCACCATCAACACAGCAACAACAAGCACAGCAGCAGCAACAGCAGCAGCAGCAGCAGCAGCAGCAGCAGCAACAACAACAACAACAACAACAACAACAACAACAACAACAACAACAGAGCCTGCGTCAAGCGCCACAGCAACGGGCTCAGCCGCCAAAGATCCAACCACGTCAACCGCTACTATCACAACCACAGGGACCACTTCAACAGACACAACAACCACAGCAACAGGGACAGCCAAAGATTTGCGACCACTGTCGCCGTCGTCAAATTAAATGCGTCGCAGCTCAGGGTGCCACACAATGCTCACACTGCGAGTCAAAGGGACTCAAGTGTACGTACACTGAGAGCCCCTCTAATCCAATTTTGAAGAGAAACATGGGTGTTATTCAAGAGGATCAACAGTCCAATAAGCGGCCGAGACCGTCTAGTGTATTCTCTATATCTCAACAACAACAACAGTTCAAAAAACACCAACAAAATCCCGTGTTACAATACCCAAGGTCATCGTTCTTTGTGGGCTCTTCATCGTCCTACGACTCTTCTCTGTTGGACAAGATTAAATTGGACAAGATTGATCAAGTGCAACTATCTAGGACTTTGTCTCTGAGGAAAGTGTCCTCTAATGTTCAATTTATTCTGAGAGACGATTTTACAGATCTATTGGCACAAGAAGCTGAAAGACAAGTTGATGAAGTTGAAAGCCTTGTTACTCCACATGGAATGGCGCTAATACATCTCTACTTCAAAGTGATTCACCCTGCTTTCCCCATTTTGCACAAGAAGGTGTTTCTAGAGAAGTATGCACGCTCTTATCGTGAGTTCTCTGCACCTCTATTGGCCACTGTGTATTCCCTCGCTTGTAAATGGTGGGATTTTGACCCGATGTTGGCGCAACATCAGAGACCAAATATCGATGCGTTGAATGAAATCGCCATACGGACATTTTCAGAAGTTACAGAAAGACCAAGGCTGAGTGCAGTACAAGCAGGATTGCTGTTATTACAATGCAGGTCAGAATCATCAACCAATTGGATATTGTGTCAGCAGGTTGTTTCACTAGCGGAGGAATTAGGTCTTGGATTGGATTGCCACGACTGGAAATTACCGAAATGGGAACGTGGGTTACGTCGTCGTCTTGCT
This sequence comes from Williopsis jadinii, assembly GCF_001661405.1. Classification (NCBI taxonomy): domain Eukaryota; kingdom Fungi; phylum Ascomycota; class Saccharomycetes; order Phaffomycetales; family Wickerhamomycetaceae; genus Williopsis; species Williopsis jadinii. The sequence goes on from NW_017963658.1 coordinate 3,349, forward strand.
TGGGCTGTTTGGATCCAGGAAAAATGGACTGCATTGACAGAATCGAGGGTTTCACACTTCACGTTGGGTCGAAATTGGATAGTAAGAAATATAGCAAACGAAGATTTCCCAGAGTTACCACAAGTGAAGATGAATACAATGACACCAGATGAGTATAACAAGATGTTGAGTGAACACGAAGTTGGTAAAAACCTATTCAAAGGTACCATTGAGTTGAGCATGATACTCAGTGAAATTCTCGAGAACTTTTACACCTATTCGTTTACGCATTCGAGCGTGGCCACTGAACAAGTTTTAAAACAGGCAAAACCTTTGCAATTGAAATTGAGACAATGGTACCAATCGTTGCCCCAAAATTTACAAATGACTCCCGTCTCGAACGACAGGCTGTGCCCGGTTGCAGGTCTCCATTTACAATATTTCATTACCGAGATTACCCTTCACAGAAAGATTATACTGGCGTTATCGTCTGAAGATTCGCCTGAGCTGATAAAAGTTTGCAGGGCTGCAGCAACCACAAGACTTGTTGCCGTTTTAGAATTTATGAAGAATTTGAAAACTGAGCATATCAAGTCCTTTTGGCATTCTTCAACGTGCATTAATTTCAGCATTGTTGGTACATTTGCCGCAATCTTGTACGCTACAAGCTCTACACCACAGGAGTCCAACATGTACAGAGACTACGCTAATAATTTCAAAGTGCTGCTACAAAACATTGGCCGATTCTTTATCCCTGCCAGAGCCGCAGCACAGAAAGTTGATATGCTCCTTTCTCAAATACCCGGGCTATTAAGAGACGGAATACCGTTAAATCCAAATTCCAACGAGAGTGTGAACGGTGTGAATAGTATAAATGGTGGGAACGTGTCAGCAGGAGGCTCACCATTCACCATTGGACAATCACCAATGTCTCCATTTTTCCAGCAGCATATGATGAACGCTCCGCAAACCCAGGGTTCAATGCCTAATAACCAGCCAAGTGCGTCTGGCAAATCCACGCCTGTTGGTATGAGTGTACCTCCTGTCACATCAGCAAAGAGACTGAGCGATCCACAACATATAAGTCCAAGATCTGTACCCAATTCACAGAGTCCGAGAGATTACAGAAACAACGCAACGTGATAATACCCACGCACCGTGACAGGTTGTATCCTTCCGTCGTTTATTATTCTTTGCAGAACACATACAGTGAGAGAGCGCGAGAATGAAGTAGATGTCTATTATTTTCATAAGAACTTTGTCACTTTTGTATCCTTTGCAGCGTTGTTGTAATCACCAGGCGTATCCACCAGGAGATGTTGATCTGTATCTAACTTGTATTCTATTAGTTCACGTTCCTTTTGCATATGCTGATGAATCTTCTCTATGTCCTTCTGTATAACCTCTTTCACTTCTTCAGTCTTATGCTCGATATCCCTCTTCACTGTTGAAGTCTCCACCATGGCCTCGTTCAAGAGCTGTACAAGATCAGACACACCATCCTCGTTCTGCTGAGACGTGTGATCCTTTGAAGCCGACGCAACGCGTTGTCCCATCACCGAGAAATGGGCCTTACTTCTGCTGAAGGTCTTATTCACCAGCTTCATCTCCTCTGCAACATCAACATGTTCTCCCTTGCGTACCCTCTCCGTGAGCTCTTCCAATTTGCGGATCTTCAAAGAGTACTTGTTCTCCATGCTTTCAACACTGCGTTGGGCATTCATCACGTTGATGACTTGTGATCCGAGCAGCACCACAACCAGTGCTGGATAGAGCATCGTACGGTCCAATATGGCCTTCTTCATCCTTTATTCTACCGGGTTGGCGTTGTAGATGTGTCAATGGCGATGGGCTTTACGCCGTGGGGGGGGGAGGTTTTCATCCACTTTTTTCTCCAGCCTCCTGCTTGGCTGTTTTATTACCGTTGTTGCCCCGGAAACACATACATATGGACAAACTACAAAATGGAATGCACTTATTATATGTTCAGGCTCATTTCTCTATACTATCCAACTCCTGCTCTACAGCCTTTGTAGCATTGGGATCGTACTTCAGCGAATGCTTAGTAGTGGCTACTGTTGGCTTACCCTTGCCCTTCTTAGCCTTGTTTTGCTGTGCCATCCATGCGTTACCCATCTGTTCAGTGTGTGATTGGTACAACTCGTCAACTTTCTTCATGGCATCTTCCACTCCGCTGATGAACTCCAGTTTCATGACAGTTTTATTGGCTTGCCATTGGATCCAGGCCAATGCGTGCAACAGAGCGTCCACCAGATCATCTCCTTTCTCAGCACCAAATGTGCCTCGAGAATGGCTCTGCGAAGAGTTCATTACTTGGGAAAGATAATCACCAGAGAACTTCTGCAATGCAAAATGTGGATCGACACTGATCTTTGGATCAGATGACTGTACGAAATCAGCAAGGAGCTGTTCCACATAGCCCACCCGGAATTTCTTTGCAACTTTTCCCTTAACCTCGTCGTCCAGAGGTTTCCAATAGTAGCCCATCCTTTGAGGACTTGCACTTATAACTTCGATTTTACTCCTCTCCTCACAAATCCTCGAATACACCATGGAGTGCACCATGGCTTCTAGCATGTTAACCCTAAATACCCACTCATTAACCACTGGACTACCACCACTACGACTTCTCTGCCTCTCAATCAGCAGAGCATCAGGTAGAGGCTCTCCTCTCGGTAGCAGTATTTCATTCACGAGTCTGTAGCATGGCTCAACATACTTCTGAGGCTCAAAGGTGTCGTCTGTGCCAACGTTTGCCCACAACTGAACGTCGTACTTGTCCCATTCAGTTATCATCGGTACCGTGTTGAAGGGCAATCTCTTATTCAACGCCAGCTTCGTCAGCGCAAAGTTCTTCAACCCCATATCAACAGATATGATGCGGTACTTATCACCATCGTTAGGCAATCGTCTCGTCAACGACGACTTATTCGTCAGATCCTGTCTGATGTTTGCGATGATCTGCGACTTCACTCCACCGCTTCCTACCTCTCGAGTTAGTACTCAGCCAACCAATAACGCAAAATCACACACTCTGAACACGCACTGGTTCCTGTCAGCAGGCACAGTTTCCTTAGCTGTGCAATGGTAACCTTCTCCAGCTGATCCATCATTCATCCAATACGATAAATTCCCTTCCACCGGCATAGCTGACAGAGGCCATCGAGTGCAAATCGGAATAAAATTGCGAGCCGACGGCCCCAAGATTCCGCGAATGCGTTTTGTAAAAAAAACCAAAAAGCAGAGTAGATGGTACGGGCAGCAGTACATCACCAAGTGCGTCAATGTCTCGCAGAGCGCACCAATGAGCGTACAAAGATTGTGTTTCCATCACTGCGATTGGCTGTGTTCGTCATGGTGAGAGGGCTTTCTTCTCATGGATTGGAAATATTGATGCGATGTTGGCTTCTTCGTCGTTGAAAGCTTCTGCTGGAGCGAATGACACAAAGACCTCAGCGTTGTATATGAGAGCTGTAGTAGTTGATTGACACAAAAGTTATTCCTCTCACCATGTTGAGGTCTTTCACACCGAGAGAAGGGAGTATATAAGGATAGAGTGGTGCAGTAGGCTCTTCGAATCATAGCTTTCTAGGAGTGAGGAAACAGAGAGTTAATACAACGTTTCAGCTATTAGTTTTTGCAACGGCGATGTTTACCTTACGAAGAAGACAGTTAACCCGGGAAGGGAGTTCATCGGGTTCTCATAGTGGCGAAAGCCGTGATACAAAAGTGCACTTTTGGCATCGGATATTCCATAGACAAAGAGCCAAACCTCGTCTTGAGAAGGCGTCTACACCAGAGGCTGCTCCAACTTTCAAGCAACACAAGTCGATTGGTGGGTTGATCTTTAAAAGCTTAACCAGAAGGAGAAGAGCCCAGCAGGGATATCTATCCTCGGTGCTTGATGTAAACGAAACGTTGACCCAAAGGTATATGCGTGATGACTATGCCAAATTGATGGAGGATGTAGATGCTATCCCCTTCAGCTTGAAAGTGGAAGAGCCAAGCACGGTCAGAAGTAAAGTTTCCAGGATTATTTCTCAGTTGAGTCCTTCAAAGTCTTCGTCGAGACTGGAACTTGACGAGAACGATGAATCTTGGAATCCATATACACTAGCTAGAGAGAGCTTCAAACAGGATTCCTCATCAGAGATGATAAATCACGACGATATCACAGGTGGCGAGAGTGAAGGCGAAGACAACAACTACGAGCTGAAGTTTGCACCTGAAACAGTCACAGAGAATAAGAAAGTAATAGGTATAGAGGCATCAAGCAGATTTGGCACAGTCAGAAGAAGAGTCCTCACTCTTTTGAGAGGAAACAGCGTCAGTGTTCAGCAACCACAAGAGCCAGATGAGTATTCAACGGTGATCATCCATGAACAAAGCCCACCCAGTATAAGCATCCGAGAAATATTTAACCCAGACTCATCAAGTACAGAGGGAGACTCAATGTTTTCACCAATGGACAAAGATGAAGAATTGGATACGTTCCAAGAGTACTCCGGAGAAACAAAAACAATGACAATCCACAAGGAGACAATTGGATCAAAGAATTCCTCTTCCTGTCCTCAACAAACCTTGACAATGTCAACTGATAAGACTGCAAGGTTCTCTAGCATCAAGTACAACTTCCACCATAGATTATCACCTGAGAGAGTAGAACCAACGGCATCTGTAAAGCTCCGTGATAGCGTTGATATGCGGAAACAACCATTGTCAACCAATCCAACTGAGGAGCTCACTGTTGTTGAAGAACTAAGAGAACTCATTATAAAGAACAACAAGGATCACTACAGAATCATCAAGAGTTCATCAGCCACCCCATCATATGCAACAACAACGAAAATAACTCATGGTTTCACATAAGTGATTGCTTCTCGTGTTTTCTCTTGCAATATAACTCATCCCATTCTTTCGTAAAATTTGAAAAGTAGTTATCGACGAAGAATAAAGGGAATGCTCCTTTACAGCCATCTCTTTGTATTCTTGTGACGAAGCTTATGCCACTAATAACCAAGAAATGGATATTTGGGAAGTTCTCGATAAAGGGCTTCAAATCAATCTTCATCGAGTGTAAAAGACAAGTGTATAGCAGTTCAAATTGGGGTTTCGTCAGTTGTGGAGCAAAACGATATTTTGATCCGAGTTTCTTATTGAACGATTGTAAGAAGCTATCCATTGTGTCATTACCAGTATTGACACTTGGATATGCATCAACAGATTTCGAATACGGAGACACTGATGATTTCAGGAGTCTATCGAAAATGTTCAAATCCAAAAACGTTGTATAGTCCTTTGTCTCTGTAGGTATGAGTTCCCTGAGGATCTGTGCCGATGCAGAACAAATGGGACAAGTACACGGTATATCTATCAAGGTTGAATATTCACGAACGTCAAAGTGTAGAAGTTTATCTGTTAGTTCCAATTTGATGTCGACAAACTGTAATGAGGAGGTATGTCTCCATAACGATTTGTAAACCTCGCTGTCCCTTTTAACATGGATATCCGGCCTATGATAATCCAGCTTGATTTTCTTCAGTCTCTTAATGCTTCTGATCAACTTTGCAATTCCCTTATCGTCGAATGTCATCGAGATGAACGTCAGGTCCTCAATGTTTTCAAAGGGACACCAGCATTGAAACATCCCGGAACTGTTTATGAATTCATACTGGTCAAATACTTGATCATCCCAAGATATCAGTGCCAGAGACTTCAAGGTCTTTGTACTGAAGAAATTCGTCAAGGACCGTACCGTGACGGTCCTTGGATCGAAAACCATGATCGGATAGATATCCAGCCTCAGGTGGATCTTTATGCTCTCCAACTCCAAAGGTGCCTTGAGTCTGTGTAAGTTATTGAACATCTTCACGGGATCCATGAACAGAGTTAGATGTTTAACGCTTTCTGTCAACCTTCCATTCAACACATGCACAACGTCCCTTATGTAGCCGAGCGAGACTTGCCTGTTTATCTCTCCTCTCGAGTCTGTTGACGGGGGAACGTCCAACGTCTCCAGTTGTGTATAGTGATTACCTCGAAGCAATGCGTTGTTCATCCTCATCGTGGTGACGTTCTCTATAAACCGCAGAGACGACCCATACAAGGAGAGCAACTCTACAAACTGTACTTGTAGCGACTCATCAATGTCCCAGTTCAACCGTACATGCTGTACAAGCGCACACAGCGAAGTATTCTCTGTCAAGCTTCTCACCAGCATCTGCAGCTTGATGTTCGCAAGCGCCAGGGTCGAAGCATCGGTGTCGACACCAGTTGCATCATCAACATTGTTGTTGTTGTCCCTGTTATCAGCAGCATTATGTCCATGGAGGTTGAACCAAGTCCACGACGGTGCCAGGTCATGCACGCCCGACACCTCAACAACACGGTCATTGAGGTAGATCTTCGAGTACAGATGCTCCTTACCCATAGAGTGGAAGCTCTTCGACACCAGGCACAGCTGGCCCAGTTGTGTATGCGGTAACCACGAAATCACCTCTGATTGGAGCTCTCTCGGCAGTCTCGTGAACTGAGGGAACCTTTGCAGCGGAAACAGCGTACAGTGGTCTTTCTGGAGGTGTACGCTGTGTGAGTTCATAACGAATAGGCACAGCGACAGGGAACAGGAGCGCAGTTTGTCCTTTTGGCAATGCTTTTGAGGGTAAAATGACAACAGTTGAGCAAAATGCGGGAGGAGAGACACAATCGCCAGTGCTGGCCGTACCGATCGTAATTACATAAGCGATTATGTAATATATGATTACATAAACACTTACATAATACATAATTATATAATCTCTTACATAATACCTTTTCTGCCCTTCGCTGGTTCCTCCACCATCCGCGACGGCCGACACTGGCCGCGCATAAAGCTTTGCACCTGCCAAGGTCGCAACCCAAAAGGTAACAACCCAAAAGGTAAACCAAAACAAAGCAATAGGCACGCCAAGCAGGATCAATAACAAGGTCAAGAGGCGCCATCTTTCATTCCCCTTGAGCTGATTCTAATTGCACGAGCTAGAACTGGAATTCTCACCTGTGTGTGAGGGTATGTTCCCTGGGTGCTCATTCCACCGACAACTCCATGGAAAAGGCATATTATCTGAGCATGGGCTTTGGTTCTTTCCAAGAGTTGTGGTGAGTACGAACCACCCACGGGTGGTTTAGTAGGGATCTACAATAACACCAGTGCCGTATCCAGAACAACACCCAGCTCCAAACGCACGTATGGGGAACACAGGAATGGTAAACAACACTGTATACTTCATCTTGTTCTACCAGTGCTCTTTAGCACACAGGAGCAATCTCTCCGACATGTGCGGTGTATTATGTACTATGTACAACGGTCGTGCTTCTATTGACCTGGCACACCACGGCAGGACATGATCTCTCCCTCTATATAACGGCCAGATCGACGCAGTCCCATGAAACAATTCTATAAAAAGACATTTCGGGCCTCGCTGCAGAATTTTTCGTATGCGTGGAGCCACATGCGGGTTTGGAAATCATCAAATTGGGCAACCTCTCTCGCTCTCTCCGTCGTGGTGTACCAATCTACCGGAAGAGCCGTGATGAGCTCGTCCATGAGGTTACAGTTCCATTGTTTTCGAACAATAGCACCCAAACCACGAGCTTACAGTGAAGTTGTCTCCCCAGTGCTCCAATGTATCTGATTGTTGCTCACACCTGTCAGCCACAACAGCACTCTATTGAGGCCATTTTCGGTAATTCGTGTTCAAATCTCGAATTCCCCAATCGGGTAAATCCTCTTAAACTCTAAATTGCTTATAGAGTTTGTAAGGCGTCACCTGGGTGATCTGGATACCGAGAACTTTATAAATAGCGAGGCCTTTCTCCCTCGACTCAATGGGAACATGAAGAATTTTCACTCCTCTTTCTCTCTTTCCCTTGTCGTTTCAGTGTCGAAGAGATCTCATACAACACATCATGAAGTCATTCGCTATTGCCCTCTCTGTGTTTGCCCTTGGTTACGCTGCCACCACCGAAGTCGAGTCCGTTGACGGTACCATCACTTCAAGCGTCCAGACAGCAACAACAACAAAGTTCTACAACCCTGCTACGGACTCTGTCTGGTCCACTTTCACCCCAGCCAACCCAGCACCAACCGATGCATTGGTCAACGCCACCGGTATCACCTTTGGTATTGCCATTGACAAGGTGACCAACGAGACAGTGTTGTCATCCTTGTCCGAAGCCGAGATTGCAAAGACCGCCACCACAACCTCAATCTCTTCCACCTCCGCCGAGGAATCGTCTTCATCATCCTCATCCGAATCTGAATCTGCCACTGCTACTTTGGCTGTGGAGGATTACTTCAAGCAGAAGTCTGCCAGAAGCTCAACTGCTTTGGCCATGACTTTGAACAACACCATCTTGTTGGACTCCCACGGACGTGTCGGTTCCATTGTTGCTAACAGACAATTCCAATTCGATGGTCCACCACCACAAGCCGGTGCCATCTACGCTGCTGGTTGGGCCATCAGCACCGATGGTAACTTGATGATTGGTGACAATGACATCTTCTACCAATGTTTGTCCGGTACTTTCTACAACTTGTACGACGAGTCTTTGGGTGAACATTGTCAACCAGTTTACTTGCAAGCTGTCGAATTTGTCAACTAAGATTCATTTTATTTCTCTTGTTTATCTAGTTTAGTTTGAAACGAATAGCATTTTACACCTTTCTATTATGACATCATGGCGTAGTTCAACAGTAAATGTGTCTAACACGTAGCTAGTTGTAAGGGAAATCTGTCAACCAGTCCCTCCACAAGCTGTTGAATGTGTCAACTAAGGTTCATTTTATTGCCCTACTTCAGTTTCAAACAAAGAACATTTTACATCTTCCTATTATGACATTACTATGTAGCTCAACAGTCAATGAGCCTGACAATTTCTAATCTGATTTGCGTACACTGTCCACCAATGGACTCATCGTACAAATTGTAGAAGGTTCCACTAAGACATTGGTAAAAGATATCACTGTCACCGAGTGCTAGGTAACCATCGTCAGTAATACTCCAACCAGCAGCGTAGATGGCACCGGCTTGTGGTGGTGGACCATCGAATTGGAATTGTCTGTTAGCAACAATGGAACCAACACGTCCGTGAGAGTCGTACAAGATGGAGTCCTCCAAGCTCATTTGCAAAGTACCATCGGTCTTACAAGAGACTGCAGTGATGTCAAGTTCCGAACTTTCCTCAGCAGCGTCGGATGAAGTCTTAGATTCCTCAGAGGAGTCGGTTGAAGTCTTAGATTCCTTAGTGGTTGAACTGGATGTTGTCGTTGCTTGGACTTGTCCGTCACTAATCTGTGATACTGCATCAGCAGTAGTCTTTGTAGAGGTTGTAGCCTGGATTTGACCATC
>NW_017963658.1:12982-115772 GCF_001661405.1 Williopsis jadinii
CCATCGCTGATCTGTGAAATAACGTCTCTCTTAGCCAATGTAGTTGTTGAGTCGGAAGTTGAGCTTTGAGACTCAACAGGCTCCACAGCAATACCAAAAGGTCCTGCATAGTTAGTGGTACCAATTGGCGATGCACTTGGTGTCAGCGTTGTCCATGTAGAGGAAGCATCTTTAGCACACACGGCAACTGCAAGAGATATAAGAGCGATATGGAACTTCATCTTGTATTGTAATTGGGTGCTAGAGGAGAAAGCGAGAGAGCCAGGGATCTACGCTAACTACAAAGCCTCCTGGGGGTGATCATCATGGCCTTTTATACCCACACCAGCACAGCCCATGGAAGCTGTCACCGGAGTGTAGCCATTTCCATTTCTAGTTGATATGTCTTCATGTGCCTTCCGACCTGCTGATTCCACGAAACAACCTACCCGCTACTGGTGCTCCATGCACCTATTTACTCCTTTCAATGAACATACATGCGCACCATCGTCATACCTTTAACTACACCATAGACAAAAATAGAATACATATTGCAGAGAGAAATGCCTATTGCGTCGTCGATCTGTTGGTATATGTTTCGCATGTTTTGATTGCCGCCATGGGGATGTTGTTTCCACATCGCCAGAGTAAACAAACCCTCAACTGGTGGGAAGCTTGTGTGAGCTACTTCAAAGTTGAGCGTGGCGGACCTTCAACAACGCGACTGTATTGCGTGTGAAGGGGAAGCAGGCAAGGATACAGTGGAAAGGCAGTGGAAAGGCAGTGGAAAGGTACGCGTGCTGTGAGTAATATAAGCTGTTTCCAGATAAATTGATCTTTTCCGCCTTCAAGTTCCGCCTACGAAGCCTCCAAAGCCTCCTGGGTCCACGAAGCCCACGAGGCCTACGAAGCCTCCACAGCCTCCAAGGCCTCCAAGGCCTCCACAGCCTCCAAGGCCTCCAAAGCCCACAAAGCCTTCGCACGCTCCACCTTTGATAAGCCCATATTGGAAGGCCTTGTTTCCTTATTAGGCCCACACATCTCCATGACGCGTCGCCGAAGTAACCAAAAAGGTCGGCTTGGAACAACCGCAACGAAAAAGCACCGAAAAAGGCCATTATCGGCTGATCAACACAGCCGGCGGCGGGGGGGGGAGAGACCGTTCTGCTTGGACAAGCTCAACAATCTCAACCAGGTGATTTGATTGTGTAACGCTCTATACAACTTTTGCAATTGCAATGAGTGGTTGAAGTGTGTGCCTACGCGGTTTTATCATGTTTAGCCCATTGCTTGGGTGCATCTCTTTGTTAACGCTCGAGAGCCCGGCAACCGTTCAGAGGAATTTGGTAGAGACACACGCAAATCCTGACTGACGCGTCCGAGAATCGGCTAAAACTGCAAAAGTGGTCGTTTCTTTTTGCACTTTATGAAAAGCGAAGAATGCACAAGCCAGGATTATGTAATATTACGGGGCAGCATGTGACATGTCACATGACAATGCCCCGTATTACATATAGACATGTCAGGTCGAATGGTTCGGGCAGCACATAACTGAAATTTCACAACTATAAGCAAGGCTTCAAAACTGGGAAGCAAAACAATCAACTTTCCTTACCCCTTCGCCCAATTCAATTGGATAACAAACGCTGAGGTTTTGGAAATCATACAATGGCCAGTGAAGCAGTAAGTTACCGGTCAATTGACCCAGAGTCTTGTCACTAACAACTATCTACACAGGCTGAAGCTCCAGTGCTTCCGGAGAACCCTTCGGTCAAACCAGTTGCTCAGGTGAGTAGTATATACGAGCACATTGTATGCAATTCGACTTGTTGGTACTAACGGTGGTTGATGAAGCAAACGGATGTGCTGGAAAAGGCACACGCAGCTCCCAGTGGGGAGGTTTCTCAGACAGTAAGCATTGAGGACGTGAAGAAAGCGGAAGCGGAGGCTCTAAAGGCTGTCAGAAAGCCCGTCAATGCCACAGCAGTTGGTTGGAAGCAGATTGGTGAATGGGAGGAAAAGGATGAATTGACACTGGACGATGAACTCATGGATCTGACTACACCGACGTTACTGGATTCGTTCATCCCTGAAGCTGCTTATGGTGATTGGTATCACACCGTGGGGCTGTTTATTGCAGCAGGGTTGCTCTCATTCATCTTTAGTTGGTTCAACTTTTCTCTGGCTCCAGTGTTCTTCATCACGCTGTTCGCTGGTATCTACTACAGAACCTCCATCAAGAAGTACAGATCTGTTTTGAGAGATCAAATCCAGATGGAATTCACTGCTCAAAAGATTGAAAATGACTACGAAACCATGGATTGGCTAAACACCTTTTTGGACAAGTACTGGACCTATTTGGAACCTTCAATCTCGCAAATCGTGTGTGAACAGGTGAACCCGATCTTGGCTTCGCAAGAGAGTATCCCAGCTTTTGTCAAGGCCATCTGGATCGACGAACTGACATTAGGTACCAAACCTCCAAGAATTGACCTCGTCAAGACTTTGGATATCCCTAAGAACGACGTTGCAGTGATGGACTGGGGGTTCTCGTTTACGCCAAATGACATCGTGGACAACAGTGCTAAGCAGTTGAAGAACCATGTTAACCAACGTGTTGTCGTTAAGGCCAATGTTTTCGGTGTTACACTCCCTGTTGTTGTGAGAAACGTTGCTTTTAAATCTTGGGTCCGCGTGAGATTTAAAATGATGACACACTTCCCACACATTGAAACTGTGAGTGTCAGTTTAATGGAGCCCCCACAGTTTGATTTCATCTCTACCATCTTTGGTGAGTCCATCTTCAACTGGGAAATCCTCGCAATTCCAGGTTTATACCCATTTATCAACGAAATGATTAAGAAATTTGCCGGACCAATGCTCTTTGAGCCTTTCTCTTTCCAATTGAATGTGCCACAGCTGTTGTCGGGTTCTAACACCTCAATCGGTATCATTGCTGTTCACCTAAGAGAGGCAAAGAACCTACGTGCTGCAGACAGAGTCATTGGCAATACCGTTGATCCTTATGTTACTTTCCGCTTCCATGGCCAGAAAAAAGTCTTTGCAAAGTCAAAGACCATCCTGGATACCTCTCATCCGAAATGGGACGAGACTGTCTATGTTCTTGTTGGGTCGTTTACTGAACCAATGGTTCTTACATTCTTTGACTACAACGATGACCGTAAGGATAAGCAGCTGGGAAAATTGCACATTTCCATGAATGAGGTTTCCGCTAAACCTGTGGCTAAGAACCAAGTTGGTCAAATCCTCAGAAGTTCTAAGCCATGTGGTGAGCTGTTGTACGATTATGAGTTCTTCCCAACTCTGGAACCACAGAGATTGGATGATGGGTCTGTTGAACCAGCTCCTGAATTAAACACCGGTTTAACGAAGCTTGAGCTCACAGAGATTCGTAACGTTAAAACGGCTGAGAAAGCCTTGTCCTCATACACTGAGCTTTACTTCAACGATGAGCTTGTTGGCACCACGAAGGTGTTCAAGAACAACGATAACCCATCGTTCTCCATCCCATTGGAGACTATCGTCACTGATCGTCGTAAGGCTAAAGTGAAGGTCATTGTTAAGGATCCAAAGGGCAAGATTATTGCAGCCAGTGTGCAATCTTTGAACAACTTGATTGATCGTACCGAAATCGACAAGCCATGGGTCCCATTCTCCAAAGGTGAAGGTGAATTCAAGTTCTCTGCTGTCTGGAAATCTGTTGAGATACCGAATGTTCCAGGTTCTGGTGGTTACACTGATCCTATAGGTGTTGTCCGTGTCTTGTTCAACAAGGCTGAAGACTTACTCAACTTGGAAAAGTTTGGTAAAGTTGATCCATATGCTCGTGTCTTGGTTAATGGTACGCAGAAGGGTAGAACTGACATGATTCCCGATGAATTGAATCCAGTGTGGAATAAAGCTGTTTGGATTACCGTTTCTTCTCCAAACCAAAGACTTACCGTCGAGGTGATGGACTACGAGAAGAACGGCGACGACCGTTCTTTGGGCTCTTTCAACCTCACAACTTCTGAAATCATCAACACTGACGATGACGGCAAGTACGTTGAGTACATCGACACCGAGCTGAGAACCGGTAAACTGGTTACCAAGAAGAAGGGTCCAAGGGGCATTGTCACCTACGGATTGAGCTTCTACCCAGTTACTCCGGTAAAGAGTGTCGAAGACATCAAAGAGGAGCTGATGGCAAAGCAAGCAAGAGAGGCCAAGTACCAACGTGAAAGAGAAGCTGGTAAAACCAAGGAGGAGATTGAGAAGGAGAAGAAGGAAGAAGAGAAGGAAAAGGACGAGGAGCTCGATGACATTGCAGACACTTCAAAGGCTGAGATGCCTCTTACAGAGCTAATCACGCACCCAGTTGGTGTATTTGTATACTCTATCATCGCTGGTGAGTTTGCCTCTGTGAACTCGTACTTGCAGTTGTACTTCGATGCTGCTCCTCAGGCTGCCTACACGTCTCAGGAAATCAAGACCAAGTACATTACAACACCATCCACCGGTGATGTTATTGTTAAAGAGTTGGAGTGGTCCACATGTACATTCCGTCTCGTCAAGAAGAAACGTTCAAATCGTTCTGCAGAAGCTATCGCAGAGACAACAATCCCTACGCTGAGTCTGTTGAAGAACTCTTATGACGAGCCAAACGTCTTAACGATGCAAGGCTCAGGCACACACAAGATCAAGATCCAGACTCGCTGGATTCCATTGCAGACGCAGACGCTACCACCGTCAGACCTCATCACAAACAGTGGTAACCTGGATCTGGACATTCTGGCGTGTGAGAACCTACCGGCTGCTGACTCGAACGGCAAGTCTGATCCATTCGTGAAGTGTTACCTCAATGATGAGGAGGATAACTTCTTCAAGACCAAGACAGTTAAGAAGACTCTCAACCCGGTCTGGGACGATGCAAAGACCGCTGTTGAGATTGACAACCGTGTCAACACGAAGATCAGGTTCAAAGTTCGTGACTGGGACTTTGGTGCAGGCCAGGATGACGTCCTTGGTGACGGTGTCCTGGACCTTGCCGAAATCGACCCAATCAACCCTACAAAGATCACCATTCCACTTGTCGGTGAAAAGGGAGAGAAGGCTGGTACTTTGATCGTGAAGGCCTCCTTCAGACCTGGCTATGTTATTCGCGTGAACGCTTCACAGACCAACGTCGCAGACGTTGGCCTGAAGAGCATTGGCACCGGCATTGGCGCTGGCCTGAAAGGTGGTAAGGCCATTGTGGGTGGTGGTGTTGGTATCGTTGGCAAGGTGAAGAAGGGGATCTTTGGAGGCAAGAAGGACGAGTCCGATGACGAGGAGGCAAGCTAGCCTTCATCGGACAAGCAGGCCCGAGGCGTCCATATAGCTGTGTACTAGCAATTTATGTCTATGAAACCAGTTATCTTTGTATATCTGCAGAATGCCAGTTCTCGCCTCTGATTGGCCAGTTTATCTTAGCAAAATAAACAAAGCCGTTTATCGCGCGTGTCGAACTCCGCGAATCCACAAACCTAAAACAAAATAAAGGAATGAAAAACAAAATCCTGAAGGAGTTGGGTTCCCGCTGATAAAAGTTCTTCGAGCCATCGCACCTGAGCAACACAGCGGGAAGCAATCACCTGGGCCAAACCGTTGTTGAAGTTGTCCGAGCAATGGAGCAGTACCACTTTGAGCTTGGAGAGCATGGGTCGATCCCAATTGGCAAACAGAAGCGCTCACTAATGGCGTAAGTTGTTCATATGAGCCCGGGCTGTGCGTGTGTGTGTTTGCACTGCACTGTTTTATTTACCCGCTGGTGATGGAGGAGCCCTGATAACAAACAGTGTACTAACAAGAGCTGGCGCGTAGCTGTATGAGATGCCGTAGAAGGCACATACGGTGTCCTGGCGGCGAGCCCTGTGAGAAGTGTGTCAAGGCCAAAGCGGCCTGCGAATATGTGGAAGCCGATAAGAAGGTTGTTGTTTCGATGAGATACCTCCAGAAGCTTCACGACGAGATTGCACGGTTGAAGAAGGAGAACAACAACCTGAGAACCGCGGTGAAGGAAAGTAAGCGCCTGGAGCCAAATGACAGGGTGGATGGTGGTAAGCGCGCGGACAATACGCTAAGCGAGGTGCTGGAGGCGACTGATATTGGGAGTATACTGAATGCAACGTTCTCTGATAATACAGCTTCTAACGCCAGGGAGAACGTCCTTGCGCCAGCAGTGGCCTCTCACAATAACAACACTGCCAACGCGAATGTGTCTGGCGGTGGTAAGAATAGCCAAGATGATGATGAAGTTGTGGCGCCGTTTGTTGATGAACAGAGGAAGTTGGTTTATTCCCGTACAGGTGAGAAGTTCTACGTTGGTTCCTCATCAATGACGTTGTTCGGTATCCAGGTCCAAAACATGATTCCGAACTCTCAGGACCACTTGAGCGATATGCCAAAGTTAACCACCAACGAGACTGTGTTGGAAAACGAAGGTAACGCCTACAGGATCATGTTAGGGAAGACAAAGACCCGTCCAGGTGTGTCTGTGAATTTTACACTCCCTTCATATTCATACGCGATGCTTTTAGTCGATACCTCTATCCAGTATAACGATGGTTGCTTCTACTTCTTCAACGAAGGACTCGTGAAGGAAAACCTCAGACGAGTCTATGCTGGAATGGGTACGGAAACTTCAGACTCGATCATTGAAACCATTTGGTTCTGCAAGGTGCTGCTTATATTTGCCATTGGTGAAATGTACCTGGGTACTGCGAATAACATCAACGGTAATAAGTCAAATACTGCACAGCTGCCAGGATCTGGTTTCTTCCACCAGGCCTCAGAGTTATTTACTGGGCTTTTCTCGTCAGGCGCCATTGATAACTTGGCAAGAGAAGGTGGTGTTGAAGTCCTACTACTGTACGCGTTTTATTTACAAGTGGCAGATTGTACAGTGGCTTCATACTTCTATTTTGGTCTTGCACTACGTACCTGTCTTATCTTGGGTATGCATGTTGATGCTGAAAAGGAATCACTGACAAGATTTGAATTGGAGCACAGAAGAAGACTCTGGTGGACGGTGTACATGTACGAGCGTATGCTCAGTTCTAAGGCCGGACTGCCGTTATCGCTTAATGATAACAGTATTGCCACGGAGCTTCCAGATGATTTTGACATGACAAATCCACCTTCTGGATGTGAACATTACATTTTCCCTGAAGCTGAATACATCACAAACTGTGTAAAGATCACTCAGATCAATGCGAAGATTCTGTCATGTCTTTACCAAAAGCAACCAGATTCTAATATCCTACCTGTTCTGTCAGAAATTGTTGGCCAGCTCATTCAGTGGAAACAGAACCTTCCTGACTTCTTGAGCCCCGACTTTTCTGATAAGAACTTGCAAATCTCTAGATTGGTCACAAATATTATGAGTGAATACTTCCAAGGTATGAATCTTGCTGTGAGACCTCTATTGTTCCATTTTGCATCCAAACAATTGAGAGAGAACAAAACATCAGACAAATATATTGATCTAAATCAATATTCGAAGTTAATCATAACGTTGTTCAACTCGTCATTCCAGGCTTCTATCAATACAATCAGATCTTTATGGGCATTGATGCCTGATAACATGGTTGCGCTTTTCGGTTACATGGATCGTGAATACTTGTTCACATCTGCAGCAACGCTTATTCTTTTCAACGCTGCGTTTGGTGTCCATCAAGCGACCTATGTACATTTAGATCATGCTCTTCAGATATTCACAAAAATGCGAAACCTCGGCAATCATCCTGCTGACTTACGACGTGCACAGTTGCTTAAGTTGATGTCTACTTTAGATTTCAATGGGATTATGAAGAAGTTGATTGATAAGTTTAACGATAACTTGGCTCCATCTGAACTTTCTTTCGATGTTGCTCCAGATCGTTCAACACGCTCAAGCATTATTGATTCAGAGTTCAAAGAGCCTCGTCACCCTCGTAAACATTCAAATGCAAACGAATCATCGGTTCGTCAATGCAAGAAAATCAGGATTGATAGCATTATTGATTCAGATAAGGGCACAGACCAGTCTTTGTCACTCCATCCAAGCGATGCTGACATTGCAGAACTTCCAGATGCGCTGAGGCTTTTACACAGTGACGTTGACGCTACATGCGATAATGAGCTGTGGAAAGAAATCTCAAATGATGCTATGTGGCTCTCTTCTTTAAATGATATGGGGGAAGGGTTACAGAACATCATGGACGACCGTTCATAACGAAAATAGATCAATGGTTCAAATTATACTTACAACAATTAAATAGGGTGTGAAATCCATTCTAAATCATTCTCTTGACAAACTCTTGAGAGTCACCTTGTGTCCAGTCAGCCAGTCTCTTTCTCTGCGAAAGCACGCCATACTTCAACGCAATCTCTTTCCAGTTTAGAAGTTCCTGTTCCTTTGCAAGGGCATCGGTACCCTTCTTTTGAGAAGTAGAGACATACGATTCCGTTTGCTCTGCGTGTGCCATGCCACCAAATCTTGAAATCAGGATATCACCACCTTCAATTTCTTGAACCCTGCTGATGAGCTCTAATACCTGGAATCTGAGTCTTTGAGGGAGATATGGCGAGTTCAGGAGGTTCATCACATATTCAAAGACATTCTTGTTGCGCAGTAGCTTTATATCTTGAGGCGTTTGAATACCTGTTGTTAGAATTTGAAGCATCCATGATACCTGGTTGTGATAAATGTCAGTATTTTCAGTGGTGGATACTGTGGTGACTTCTTGGTAAAGAGGTATCTCATTAGCTTTGAAAAATGGCGCTCTCAAGATCCAACGGAACACTTTCTCGTAGAGTGTATGGCTTGGATTGTTGATAATCGGAATCATTCTTGTGATTATTGAAAAAACAAGCGGTGGTATCTCCTCATGTGTGTTGTTACCAATGGTGAAAAGAATCTTGGTAACGTAGAGCTCAAACAAGTGCTTCTCCTTGAAGGTAGTTGTTTCTTCTTTCAAGGTGTTCAGTACAGAGAAAAGTATGCTCTTCGAGACTTCCTTTACAGTCTTGTCCTCTGAAGAAAGGTTGATGACGATGCTGGCAAACAGCTGAGAGTCGACAAGTCTTCTGATGTTGGTTTGAACATTTAAATCCTCTCCTTCACCAGCTGAAATCTTCACAAGCTCGTCGTTATTGATGATCAGGAGTGAAAGGAAAAGTGGATCATAGACAGTCTCGGAATAGTTTGGAGAGACCAAATCAGAGACTTGGTCGTAAAATGCCATCACATTGTCCCAATTGGCACTTGAATCATGAGACCACGGTTCAAGTCTTGGACGCTTAACATTATAGTTGTTCAACCCATTTACCACGAACTTCTTATTCAAGATCACCAAAAGTCCTTCTTTTTTTTTCTCAATGAGCCTTGTCTCCCCAATCAGTTCTTCATCATTGTCGGCTGTATCAATGAAGTCCCAGGTGTAGACAAGGTCGATCCAAGACGCACTAAGTTTTGATTCCAGCTTCTCCATCAATTTCAAGAGCAGCAAGTCTTCAGCTCTAGTGGATCCAGAGTACATCTTTAAGATGTTTTCTTGTAGAGAGGGAGTGGCGTTCTTTGAAGGGTCAAAGTCAAACAGTCTCAAGAGGATCAAAGATGTGAAGAACTTTGATTTCTGAGGGGATGGCTTCAGCAGAGCATTATCGTCATTGTTAGCAAGGATCTGCAATAACTTGACGTACTCCAAGGAGGATCTAGAGGAGCTGATGACCAGTGAACTAGCAAGCTCCAATGCATCTTCATTTCTAGTCCATTTGGAGAATACAACTTCTAAAAGAGCGTTGGTGTGTGATTTTGAAAGAACGGATGGCACATTGACGTTCAGTATCAACGATTGGAAACCTTTCAAGAAAGTCAAGAAGTGTACTGGTGGCTCTGGGAACTCTGCAAAGATCTTAGTGAGATAGAGAACAGACTTATTGATCCATACAACCACTTCTGGTTCATCAAAGGACGAGACTGCAAGTAATAATTCTGGAATTTCTGGAGAAAACTTGTTAGATGACTTGTTGAGGGCATAATCACGAATGAGTGCCTTTTCATCTGGTGTCAACTCAGATAATTTGTTGGACAATACTCTTGACAATTGAGAGAATGGGATGGTAGTGAAGTCCTCATCCTGCAGCAACCTAATAGCCACTGACTTTGATACCTTGAACAATTCACTCAGTGTTCCCTTGTCACTGTGTGATCTGCAAACCTCATCTGGAAGAGAAGATACAACATCGGTTGTAAGGAGATCATTGTTACAAGATGTGACAAATTGTAAGAGCTGTGGAAGAAGGGAAGGATTCTTTGCCAAATAGGTAAATATTGGGAATGTCTTGGGGTCTTTGAGAGCAGATTCAAATAGCAATGTTACATCACCGAATACCACGAGATCTCCACTCACAAACTCAGTCAAGATCGAGTGCAACTCACTGATAGTGAGCAACTCCGCAAGCTGTGAAGACTCTAAAGTTAGCTTTCTCTCCAAAAGAACCTGTAAGGCACTTTTCTTCAGGAGAACATCACTATGTGTCAACTGTGCTCTAACTTCTTCATTGTTCAAGCACCACAAGGATTCACTCAAGACAACACTTGTTTGTTCAGTTTGTTCTGATGATAGCAAACGTTTAACTTCTATTGACAGATCAGTAGTATCAAATGCATCCAATTGTGAGAAGATCTCCAACAAGATTTGAGAGATAAAAAGTCCCTTTTCATTTGTGTGTTTCAAGAAAAGAGAACCCCAGTACTTCTTCTGAGAGAATTCCTTCGCTTCAGATGGATGTGTATACCAGTAATCCCCAATTGTTGACAGAATATCAGCAAATAGCTTCTCAACCTTCTTGAAAGAGATTGAATTATCCACCACCATTGATTCAATTCTGACGAGCGCCCCAACAATATCAATGTGCTGTGTTGGAATACCATGTTTGGACAAGTTATTCACAGGACTTGTTGTCATGATACCATAGAATGTATCATGAGGAAGACTGGTGTCATTTGACAAGGTTTCAATTGATGCTTCGAAGCAGTTTGTGAACAAGTACGGCTCATAATCAAAGTCCAACTCAACCTCTTTCACGAGCTGTAACAGGTCAGCTGCTGGTTCACCGATGATTATGAGAGATCTGATGAACAGAACAAACCATTTAGACATGCGTTTATAGGACGTTGTCTTGTCCACAAATTTCCATTGCTCAAACAGGGCAATGACCAATGGACTGATTTTATTATGTGCGTTCGAGATATCAAGATACTTGAACGGTGTACTTACACATCTCGAGACAGATTCGTCTATCAGCTTCCAGATCTTTTCGGCTTCATCCATGTCATCCCAGTTCTTCAAGGAAGATTGGAGAGATTCAACCAGTACAACTACCGGGTCAGCCTTAACCTTCTTGTAATTGATAACAACGGTCTGTTTCAACAAGTTCGTGAGTAAATCGGAAACCTTCGCAACGACAGAATGTTGAGAACTTGAGCTGGCAATCTTCAGCAGAGATGTGAACAGAGAACATGCCTTGCCAGCCTTATTCCACCATTTCAGCTGCGATGTATCACCTTCCTGCAATTTAAAGAACTGATCCAGCAGAACCAAGTCAATGCTAGAGTACTGAGACTGATTTATGGTGTCCATATACGGTTTGGAGATCGATTGGGCAAAACTGAAGGTGTCAGAGAACACAGACAAGTAACCGTTCAAGACCATGAGCAACGTGGCTAACAAGATCTTTGTCTCGGATTGCTTCTTATAAGAGTCGGCAACACAGTGGGCCACTGTGGCAAGATCTGGTAGCCTATGGTATATGGAGTTGATCAATTCAACTTTGGACATAGTCCATTCCTTCTGGTTGTAAAGTGAAAGAACACTGTTGAGCTTAATCATTGAGTCCATAATCAACTGTGCAGTGAGTTGTCTAACGAGGAACACATCGCTCTGTAGGCATTTCGTCAAAACTGAACGATTCAGAACAGATGGAACAATCAATTCAGCCATGGTGTTCTTTGAAGGAGCATGTACTCCACTGTAACGGACAATCTCTTCTGGGATCTCTAATCTAATGATTCTACTTAACAGGTAAGTCTGTGAGATCCAGTACGATGTCAATTTCGGATCATGCAATCCACGAGAAGCAAGGTAATTGACATATGGTGGAATCAGTTCAGAACTGGCCTTCAAGATCTGGACTGTTGTGTTCAACTGCATATCATCATCCCAGGGCTTCAAATTCGTGAGCAGCCCATAGATGATCTTGTTATGGGATCTGAAGTTCTTACCATTGACCTTTATAGGAGACGTTGAAGTTGAATTGATGAACCAGAGCTCATCTGGTTCGAATCTGATTCCATACTTCGAATCAGTTGTAACACAAGTGATGAACCCATTTAGCAAGTCCCGTATTTCCTTATCACCATTGTAGTACACGGGGACCAATTTCATCAAGTTCCACTCGTTAAACACCCTGAGCTTTGTACTCTTTTTGAACGATTGCTCCTTGAGTATGAACTCATCCCATGTCTTCAGTGTCAAAACAATCAGGGCATCACTATCGATAACAGGGATGAATTTAAACCATGTGGTCAGGATCTTGCTGTTATTGTTGAGAAAGTCCCTTCTGAGAAGAGGTGGCGATTTCTTTAGGATGTTAATGAGAAATCTGATGAAGCAATACCGTATGGAGAGATGCTCCTTTTGTTTCGTGGAGACAACGTTTGCCTGCTCAGTCTTTGTTGGAATCAACAACTTTGGCAAAACAGCCAATGTAAAGTCAAAAAGTGCAATGAAGTCATCCAACAGGGCACCATTCTTGAAGATGACAATCTCATTCAACATTCTAATGACTGGATTCGTAGTGGAGGCCCTTAGACTGCTCAAGGCCCTGTATAAGGTCTTTGAGTACCCGGTGAGCACCTCCTTGACTATGAGAACACCATATTCAACCAGCTCTTCATGCTCACCACAAGCTCTTATCACCCTTGTCAACGTTTGTGTGGAGCTTGTGAACTTGGCATGGTCATTCACCTGTGCAAAATATGACCACGATTGAACCGATTGAACTGCAAACCCTCTTGCTAGGAAGTGTGCCAGTTCATCAACTTCTAACTGTTCTGCCTGTACAAAAGCATCCATCTTTTCCAAGACACCACCATCAACGGCATTACCAGCCGCTTGGTCATGGTTATGTTTCCACTTCTTGCGTTCAGACATGGCTAACAGCGGTGAAAGATAGCACTTATAGCTCCTTTTAACGGTGATTTATGTCTTTCTTCTCTGGCATCGCATGAAAAATTTCTCGAGGAAGCTCATCGCTCTGCCTGGAAAAAAAAAGAGGGAGAAAGTTACTGTTGCTATAGCAACAACAATACAAATTTAGAGCATTACAGTCCAATGGGTATCTTTATACGGTGTATATAGGGCATATTGAGTAGTTTATTATGGCATTCACCATCCATACTTGTTGCTTCTCTCCCTTCTGGCCTTTTTGTTCCTTTCGAACTGTTCTTCCAACAGTTCTTTGTCCTGCTTAGCGTTATTGATCAGAGATGAGAGTTGATTCTTATGGTTTGTCACTGCGTGTAGTCTCTTGTTTTCCTCCAGCAGCCCCTTTTCTTTCAGCTCGATATTTGTCTCGTAGAAGGTGTCCACGTTGAACTCTTTCATTGCAGGAAGATCAGGTTCAAGTGGTCTCTTGTTACTGTTGCCTTCCGTTCTGAGGTGGCTGTGGTCGTCGACATGTTCCTCCTCCATTGGGACAATTGGATTAACATCCACTTTCATTTCCGAGCCAGTGAATTGCTTTCTCTTTGTCTTGACCTCCTGAAACAGTCGACTCGGTTGTTGTTTAGCCATAGTGGTGGTGGGCTGGGTTTGACTCTTTGACCGCACAGAATGAGGAACGAAAGAGGTAACGCTTGCGTTACTTCGTACAAGCTCGACGTTTTCCAAGGACTGTGGTATTTGCCTGCTCATCGGGTTCCTAGATCCTGCCCCTAATATCCTACCCTTTGGCTTTGCAATGTTGTGAGCTATGCGATTCTTTGGTGGAGGGAGGAAACTTGATATTGAAGCCTTGTCATCAGCCACCTGAGGTGTGTTGACAACACTGGGCACTGTCTCCACATCATTTTCCTCTTCAGACGAGGAGTCGTACTGTACCAAAGACATTGACTCTTCTCCAACAACTCACAGGCGGCGTTGATTGTATAAAGATATCTTGATAGGATGAAGGGGTCTAATGGTAGACCAAGACACCCGTACACCAAACATCCGTACACCTCATAACCCAGACACCCAGACACCCAGACACCTACTCCCCCTAAAAATAGCCCAAAACGCGCTCTCCAACACGGATTTGCGTCCCAAAGGAATATTTTCCTCTAACCTCACTGCTGCCTCACTGCAGAGGTACGCATGCACGCAGAGCTTGTCGGAAGAGCCAAACCAATTTGAAACAACTTTTCAATATTTTGAGCTTTCCAATGGAGATTTAAATCAAACATTCCAGGCATTTCTATCAATTTTAAGGGTTCCATTCTCCTTGTGTGGTTGTCTTGGTGTGTTTGTTGTGGTGTGGTTCTACTAAGCTGGCTAGTTTGCATCTTTTGTAGCAGCGTGAAGCGATGTTTGGACTGCTAAAATCATCATGGGAGAGACAGGTTGCCAATGCCTTGTTTGATTTCATAGAGGTTGGAGCCTTTACGAATTACAAGTGCTCCACGCTGTTCAACTACAGCTGGATGCTGGTGATGCTGTCGTTGCACGCTGCACTCTATGTGCTGGATATCTACACCTGTGTTAAGCTGTTGGCTTTCAACGAATGGAGCTCGATGGTCCAACCGTACATCTCATTCAGCGTGTCGAAGTGGCTATTTGCAGCCTGTATCATTGCGGCCATTGTGTTTTTGATATTCGATGCTGTTAGAGGGATACGAATCTACCGAACGGGAAACATCGCATTGATATATACCAACCATTTTGCAAAGACTGCGAAGTCCCTGGCTGGATATTCGTACTTTTGCGTGTTGAATGCGATCAACCCGTCCAACGGGTTCGACAAAGTGGCATTCTATACCTTCTTCACGTTGGACGATTCGAAGAAGATCATTTTCTCAGACTCTCCACGACAGGTGATCAATGCCATCACGCTGTACTCTGTGCTGAACGTTGGCGATGGAGGGTTCTGGGACACGTTGAAGCAAATCTCAACAACGAACAGGTCCGAGGCCCTGATTCTATACTCCATGTCGTTTTCCTTGATCATTTGGATATTCTTCGTCTCGTGCCTATTCTTCGCCATCTGCTTCTGCATTCCTGTGTACTATAGAATACGGCAAAGAGGGTTCAAGAGCCTCAGACAGTACGTCTGTATCAAGGTTGACGGCACAGTTAAGAAACTGGCTAGGAAATACTCACAGAAGAAGCTACTGAAGGAGAACAGGAAACGTCTCAATGCAAAGAACAACCCAAAGAACCCATTTGCCAATGAAAGTGCCAACATTCCAGACGTGGAACTGCCACCTCTGGCCTCCTCAGGCATGAGAGGCCTGCCCAAGTCTAAGACATGGAACTCGATCGATACACAATCATCACGATCTACTGAATCGACGACACAGTTGACCAATCCATTTGCAGAGCAATACCCCCAGGTGGTGTATAATAAGAACCCTTCACAGGTTTCAGTATTGAAACGGTATGACGATGTCGCACAACAACGCTCTGTGTATGATCAGGAACCACAGTTGAGCCATTACGACTCACAGGTGTCGTTATACGACTCAGTTCATAACAATTTCAGCTCCACTGCGCACCTGCTAAAGTCTGAGTCCCAGGTATCATTACCACTACCACTCCGGAAGCCTCCAACGTCCTCCACGCTCAACAGCGTTGATGAACATGCGCAAGTTCCACTCGACACAACATCACGATACCCACGGAGACATGTGTTCCTTGACGAGGAGAAACACATTGGTATGGCTTACAAGGAGGACGAGGTGAGCGACTTTGATGATGATGATGATGATGATTCGGACGACTATCTTCAAGACACAAGCTTGAAGAGAAGCGAAGTTAGACCAAGTCTAATGATTCGTGCTAGAGATATAGAGATGGAGGACTACTCAAGGTTCATATCTCAACGACAATACTCCTCTGATGAACACCAGTCCACGTCCAGGAAAATCCTACGATAATGAGCATTCTATTTAATACGACACTTCTATTACTGAGTAGCATTAGTAGTGGTTCAATCTCCAAAGTCTTGCCTTACCAGCTTCGTTACCAATCGCCAGCATCTCTGAGTTTGGACTGAATTTGACACTGGTAACTTTACCCAGTGGTGTTCCACTGTTTGGCCAGTTCTGGAACACTTTACAGCTTGGCAGATGAACCAATCTTAACGAATCCTTCTTCCCTCTGCTGGCAATACACAGTATTTGTCCATCGTGGTTGAATTCTAAGCTTGAAATGGATGTAACCAGTTGCTCCAAAGTTCCTATTGGCTTGGTAGAGCTGGACAGACGATCGTACACAGTGACGATACCACTCTGGGAGCCAATGGCACACCAGCGTGAGTTCTTACCACCGACCCTAATCTTTGTGATGCCAACACCGGTTTCATCTTTCCATCTACGTTGGACTTTACCCTTTTCCATGCTGAATTCCCAAACATCACCGACGGAATTGATACCAAACACCACGTTTTCATCGCCTGACCAATCAAAGTCCACAATCGTGCCTTCAATCTTGAAACCCTGTAGCCATTGCGAGGTTCTTGAGCTCAGAATGTTGATCCAGCCGGAGTTACCTTGTAATGCGATGTATGAACCACCTGGTGATACCTTGAAGTTTTCGAAAGATCTCTGAGTAGACTCGTGGCCGTATAGCCTACTGATCTTTTCAACAGAGCCTGTGACCAAGTCCCAGGAGTACATATACCGTCTTCTACCACCTGCAAACACCTTACTACTGTTAGGATCTGGGCTGAACTGGGCCGTTTGGATTGGCGTATTACGCAGGTGGATTGTGGAAACCACCGGGTTCTGCTTACCGTCAACATGGTATAATCTCACGGTACGATCATAACCACCTGTCAATAACAATGGATGTGTTGGGTGGAACGACATCGTTTGAATTGCAGAGTGAGAGGCGTGTGAATGGTTAACATCACGCACACGGACAATGTCCAATTTTGTCTGCGGAATCAACCTTGAGGTATTAGCAGTGATTTTAGTAGTCTTTTGCAAGATCTTTGCCAATGCCCTAACGTCTCCCTCTATTGTGTCATCTGAACCTTCTTCTTCAGCATCGTCGAGTTCCTCATCCTCCTCCTCTTCACTGTCCTCAGTATCTGCCCATTGTGGACGGGGATAGATCTTCTCAAATTGAGATCTCAGCCTCAGGATATATTTTCTTCCGGAGATGGAGGTATCCGTCTCTTTCTTTCTCAGCTTCTTCAGCTTATCCGACTGTAGCAGCGAGATACTGACCTGGTTGTCCTCTTCATCAACCCACGCGTCGCTGTCATCGGACTCTTCCTCATCGGACTCCTCGTGCGATTCACCATCACCACCATCAACATCCATCTTCTCATCGTCGTCACCCTCGTCCACGAAGAACAATTGGTCATCGTTGATGCCCTCCAGCTCATTGGCCTCCTCATCGGATGCCCCACTGGACACTTCATCGTCACCACTCTCATCGTCGTATAATGTCTCGATGCTCTTCAACGCAGACTCAAACCCTTCAACATCACCAAACACCAGCTTCTCCAGCTCAAGCTCCTCCTGATCCTTTGGTGGAGCAGTAATCTCCTCCTTCGTAGCAATCTCAGCACTCATCTCCAACACTCTTTGCACGATATTGTTGTGATTAATGCTCCAAATCGCACGCTTCGAGGAGGACGGAGAAGGTGAAGAAAAAAATTTTGGTACGTGCGGTGCTCATCGGTTTGCGCACACACATGGTTATGAAGCCCGTGCAAAATGATCACGTGAATACGGGTTTCACCACACGTGATGTGTGTTCCAGATCACGTGATGTTCGCGAACTCGTTTTCCACTAATTTTTTTCCTTACACTGCGCAAATTCGAAGGCCTTTGAAGTTCTCCCGTTCCCTTTGATACTCGCAACGGCTTCTCTAAAGTCATCTAAATCTGGCTGATAGCTGATATACCCGTATAACCATGGCTTTGTGAGTATCTACTGGGCTCGGCGGAGGGGCTGGAGCGGTGCGAGCGCTATTACTAACACCTAGCTTCAAAGACAACAATCCAAGTACCATGATCCAAGAACGTTCAAGATGACACCTGCAATGATCAGGGCCAGAAGACCGTTCTTCTGGAAGAACGCTGCCACGTTTGCTGTTTTGTCGACCATAACGGTCTCCATCTACGCTTATACCTACAGTTTCCTCGGCAAGGATGATTTCAGCGATGTTCCAATCCCTCCAATCACGGAGGAAGAGCTCACAAAGTTGAAGAAGGAGTACATGGCAGAACAAGCTGCAAACAAGAAGTGAGCGGACAGACAACCCTATGGGACTGTTTCTAGCGTTTAGTTTGTTTGCTTTATCGTTATTTTGTACATAGTGTGATTTTGAACATTTGCTGGCGTGTATTCGTTACAGAACAGGATGTAGTTTACAACTTTGGCTTTGTAGCGAGGATTTCGATCGAGTAGTCATCTGGGTCTCTGACGAAGGCAATGTTCTTGAGCTTACCAGCGTCATATTTCAAGTTCCATTGAACTTCATCACCGAACTTGGCAACAATGTTGGCACAGTAAGACTCCGCATCGTCAGTGGAGATTCCGATATGGCCATAGCCCTGAGGCTGGGCATTACCGTTGTGGTATTTGAATCCCTCATCCTTCTCGGTTCCCCAGTTCCAAGTCAACTCCAACACACCTTCCAGAGCTGCCTGTTCTTCCCTTGTCAACGAATTTTCAACGAATGAGTCGTCGTCGTTGAATCCGAGGAAGTACAGAGTAAACTCAGCATTTGGGTGCTCAGAAGTGGACAACAGCTTCATACCAAGCACTTCTCTGTAGAATCTGATAGATCTTTGAGCATCCTTAACACGGATCATGGTGTGGTTCAATCTGTAGGACGAGACATCCGTCTTACCATCCTGCTTGCCAATACCGTTCTCAATCAACTCGACCCAGTAGCCATCTGGATCCAGAGCAAAGGCAATGTTCTTCTGACGGCCATCCGTCAGCTTCTTCTGGAACTTGACACCCTGCTTCTCCAGCTCATCACAGGCAACTTCAATGTTGTCAACAGACACGCAGATATGTCCAAATCCTCTGTGAGGCTCAACGTTACCGTTGTTGATCTTGAACCCTGGATCGTTCTCAGTGCCGTAGTTATGGGTCAATTCCAAAACACCTTCTCTTCCAAAGGGCAGCGATGCGCCCTCAGCGTCCTTATGTGGGTAGGCGAGGAAGTAGAGATCGAACTTCATATCTGGGAACTTCTTATGTTCCAAGAGCTGGAAGCCAAACTTGGAAGTGTAGAACTCCACAGAGGCCTTTGGGTCCTTCACACGAAGACAAGTGTGGTTAAGCTTGAGAGACTTTGGAGCCATCGTAAACGTGTTCAATTGGTTAGCTAATGAGCCTTCTTGACTGTTGAACACAGGAGAGGAAGAAGAACGTGAACTCCGGCACAATTTATAGTGTCCCTCCCTGTTTTCCTTCCATTTTTTGCTAGAAGCCTATAGCAAAAAGCTGCTAAAGCCGCATTAAACGCTGGAACAGTGTGTACAACGGAGAATTGGCGTGAAGCCCTATGCTAAGTGCGCATATTAGACATAGCAGCATTAATAATACAAAAGACATGGGTTCAATGCAAATTTCATGCGAGACGTAGAGCTGATTGCGCTGGTGTGATTGGCCATTCTGAGGAGTACTATGAAGCAATTGGAGGCCGCTGGTCATCGAGGTCTTAGCTCGCAGCGATGCGTATGAGTTGAGCCGTGGAGGTTCACCACAGCATGAGCCATGGCCATTCATACCAGCGTGTGCGATTCCTGGTGCCCTCACAGTGCCAATTGACTGGCCAGGAGCCCATTACTTGCACCGGTTAGCCATATAACGCTTTAGGAGGCTTCAGAACGGGCTACCTTCCCAAGGGCTAACTGATGCTTTACTGTACAGTGCTAGTACGGCAGGTAAGCTATAGGAGAGCCCATCACGCCAGAAAGGGCTTCAAACCGTACCAATAACCACGCTGTAGGCACCACGGCCCCATGCACAGACGAACACAACAGCAGCTGGCCAGCACACACCGATGGCCCTCGTCAATTCCACGCTCCCCTGCCCAACATTCCTGTGCTCACACGCATCGGCACGAAGCTGTAACTACGACTTGCCGGAATTACCAGTGGATTCTCGGAGTTACTGGAAACGGCTGAGTTTCGCGCCAAATGGCGCGCAGGAGGCGAATAATTACGCTCACGTGAAATGTGTGGAGGTGTCCGGGTGGTGTTCCGTCGCCCACTGAAAGGAAACACCGTATGGCAGTCTCAGCAGAAGCAGTGTGTCTGGTGCTGGCAGTGTATCTGGTGCGGGAGTTCAAGGATGACACAGGCCGCTCTCACTAGACAGCATACAGCATATGACACCCACGCCCCCTCCCGCAATGGCGTGTATACCCTTATCGGTGCGAAGCTCCCACACCCGGACACCAGATACGCACTTATGGTACGCCCACGCACAGCGCCTCTCCCGTCTGGCGGTTTGTTGATAGCGGCGAGGGGGGGGGGAGAGCAGGCAGGCAGAGGGAGCTGAAGGGAGAAAACGGTGCACAGAGTGATTTTTTTATCTCTAAAGGGTTAACTGAAGACAGCGTTACAGCACTCTCACAGCCAGTGGACTGAGAGCACAGAGAGATGAGCCCAGGCGCAGGAGCATTGGCAGAGCACAACCATCACACGCAGCGGTCGAAGAGGGCCAATTCATCGAACCTGGTGTTTGAACGGAATAAGTTTAGGGCAACGCTTGAAGGTGGATCTAACGCGGCGGGAACAACATCAACAACAACAACAACGACGGCGGCAGCGGCAGAGAGCGCTACATCGACGGAGACGGAGCTCACCGTGGTGAGCACGAGTGCTGGCGCGATGACGCACAACGAGGGCTCATGCTCTACGGAGCGCCATTACTCGGCCTCAAGCGTTACAGAATCGACGTGGTTGGGTGCCATGGTTTCACCCCTGGCGCCCACGATGTCCCACCACTGGAGGGACAACTCCAACCTGGCGCCACAGTGGCCAGTGCTGAAGGTGTCGCAGGAACAGCTATGTGGGCTGATGGACTGGCACTATAGACACCCGTTGCCGGAGTGCGAGCATGTGTTTCCGTGGTTGCACGGAGTGCACTCTGAGAACCATACGCAGCGGGAGTTCCTGAGCTCGCTGAAGGAGTTCACGTCCGTTGAGCGTAACCAGTTCGACTCACTGACACACCAGAGGATCCCGGTAATTTCTCGTGGGCTTATCCCGGTGAGATCGACCCTTTTGCCGTCAGAATTATACAAGAAGTCCGGCGTCTTGAAGGGCTCTGTTGATCCTCAAGAGATCCTGTGTCCTTTGGATGTTTCGAAGGATGATCTGTTGACACTGTTACGGAATCTTCTAGCAGAGCTGAAAATTAGTGATGACGATGTTTTGAACACGCTCTTTGAGGATTGCGGTGTAATGGGTCTATTACCTTTGTTCCGTAATCTGGATCCACAACGCGGCATCTCATTGAGAAATTTCCACATTCAGGTCTCCAAAATGGCCCAGATATCGGACCTGGCAGTCTACTGCTTCAACGACCATTTAAAGGGTGAAGATTCATCATGCTGCTGTGAACCAGTGTCACGTTTATTATATTTTGCACAGTTGAAACATTCGATAGACCATCCAGAGTTGGTTGATCCGATGTACCAAACGTTACTCGTTGAAAATTGTAACCTCGAATTCTTTAGAGACTCCAAACATGCTAGATTCTTAGCTATGGATGCAATCCCTACAATGGCATTGGCCCATTTGAAGGGCCGTTGCTTTTCAGATTATGACATTGACTTGTTCCAAAGTTGGGAATCAGATTACCTGATGCGTGAAAAGATTGAGATCTCAAAAATGTCAAGTGCAACGCCTATATACGGCAACGTTTGGCTGGGTAATACGATCAATTTTGAGTGCCATAAACAGAAGGGTTATCATCCAGTGCACAAATCGAGGGATACATCGATACCTTTGTACGTTGACCCTGAAAATTCCACAGTGAGGTTGAATGTGACGGATTTTACAGATCACGATGAATCCGTTTTGTTAAACCCACCAGGTGCAGATTGGTCACTATATGTCGATTGTACCGACGGTGCTGGATTCCCACCTTTGACGACAGTGGAGTACTTGATTGAGGAAGATGACGATACTACAAAGAACCTCAACATGAGATTTCCTCCATCAGGGAGCCTTGGAATTGGTGATTGTAACGATAACGATATTCGCACGATTGTCAACGTGTGTAAATTGTTGTATACGAGGTCGTTAAAGGGTCACTCGTCTTTGATTTACTGTACAGATGGTTATACAGAATCTTCATTATTGGCAACCTGTTTCTTGATCTATGCAACCGGGTTACCGCTAGATGAAGTTGCCGTTGAGCTGCATAAAAACTTGGGGCGTCCTTTCTTCTTATTCCCAACTGATACCCAATTGCTCTCAAGACTACAACCGATTTTGCTTCACTATTCACCTCAGAATAAAGAACTGGAGTTTAATGCTCACATTGCAGAGGATATGAGTACAGACTTCATTTACAAGCAGTTGTTCTTACCTAGATCAATGTCATGGTTTGTACAGATTAGTGGCTCATTACCTTCAAGGATATTACCACATTTGTACTTGGGGTCTTTGACACACGCCAATTCATTCGATTTACTCCAAGAATTGGACATATCCTATATTGTTTCCGTCGGTGAATCGTTGGTGTGGTTGGATAACGAACCAGATATAAAACGTGAAGTCATTAACCCAAACATTACGGTTCTTTCAGGGTTTAAGAACGCACCAATAAAGAAGCTCATGTGCGTTTCAAACGTCCAGGATGACGGTATCGATATGTTGACCCATAATCTCAGCGATATCCTGGAATTGATCGATGAGGCATATCACCAAAGAGATAAATTATTGGTGCATTGTCGTGTTGGCGTCTCCCGTTCCGCTACGGTTTGTATTGCAGAGGTGATGCGTCGTTTGAATGTCAACTTGATCAGGGCTTACATCTTTGTCCGTGTGCGCCGTTTGAACATTATCATCCAACCAAACCTGAGGTTTATGTATGAACTTGTGAAATGGGAGGAGTCTGTAAGGCTTTCCAAACGCTGCCACCGTATTCCTGATTATGTGCTTGGTTCTCCAGAGCACAGCCATAAGGTCCAAGGCCATGAAATGACCAAGAGGCTATCAAATTCAGTAAGCTCCATCAGTTCAAGCTTTACCGATTTGTCAACGTGCTCACCTGTTCGTCACATAAGGTGCGAGATGCTACACGATGCGGTGGTTACGGACGATGAAGACGTTGGAAACGCACTATTAGACGTGAAGGATGAACACTATACAGATGAGGACCAATGGTTAAGGGATGTTGATTGGCACATCCTGTGCCGTGAGATTGACGCTTTGAACAAGGCGTACATTAGATTCTAAAGGGAGCAGAAGTATGCTGGCTTTATAGTCTCATGGCAAATGACTGGGGAAGTGTATGTGTCGTCTTGTCTCTTTGTTTCTTCCTACCCTATGACGATTTTGGGTATGGCCAATGGGTTTGTTTGATACTTTTTTTAGTCCATTTTTTTCTTTTCTTCTCTTGTTTTGTCTAATGAACTACCACCTCCTTTCATGATGACTCGTCCTTGATTACTGATAACTTCTTGTAGGGCATTCTATCCAAACACTTGAGAACTGCTATGGTGTGTTGATGTTTCGGTGTAGCAGTCAGTAGGGTAACCCCGAAGTCGCTCGCTTTGGATTTTTGGTGATGAAAAATTCATCAACAACTCGCTCACTGGAAGCTATGGAGGGTTTGAATCTGAGCAAGAGATCTTCCTGTTCAAGTCGATCATTCACTGCAGCGATGAAACCATCCCAAGTCTCCTTCTTCCACACCTCGGCTGTTGCTCAGCTTGTTCGTCCATGGACCAAGGAACGTGATGGAAGCTTGTTTTATGGGCTGGCCAAGTCCGGTACTAAACGTCATGCTCTAACAACGAAGCAAGGTAACAAGAACTTCTACAAGGGTACCCGTTCCTCTGGTATTGGTCGCCACACTCGTAAGAACGGATATATCATCCAGTGGAACAAAGTGCGTACCTTTGTTACGCCGAAGGTGTTCAACGATGAGCTCAAGTGCTTTGTTAGCCCAAATAGCGTGCAGATCAAAAACGAGTTCAAAGGCTACACTGGACCAATGGATCCAAAGTTGTACATGACCAAGCTTAGAGAGTACATATGGCATGGCAAAGCAGAGACTGAAGAGAGCAGCTTAAAGAAGGGATACATTGAGAGAGGCTGAGACTTGCCATCACGACATATACACTCCTTCCATAATCCTTGTATATACATATCAAATCTATCAATCAGATAACACTAAACACACATAAATTGTACATTCACCGCTTACTCTCAAGGAATAGCAACGCTTAGCCTGCCATTATAACGTCGTGATCGTGATCGCGTTGTTCAGCCTCAGGCTCATTATCGGTATCTTTCCCCATGTTGTCATCGTCACTGTCGATATCTGTATTGATGTTCGCGTCGTTAATATCACCAAAGTCATCAGCATCGCTCTCCTCATCAGGATTGGTCTTATGGTTGGCTGCTGTGGTGGTGGTTGCCTTCTTTGAGCCAAATTGTAGAGTCCTCTGACCCTTTTCTAATACACCATTCTTGTTGTATTTGACTTTATTCTTTTCAACCAAACCCTTCAAGTTATGGGTCTGCGGTACAGTATCGTTGAGGAATTGTAATTGCTCAATGCTTGCCACTGCTGCGCTGAAATCTTTGTACTGTAACTTCTTACGCTTTTCACTTCTTGCAATTAATGATGCCTGTTCTGTAAAGTACTGTATGAAGAGTTCGGTGGCAACAGCCGTGGTGAAGACGGCAGCTTCAGATGCTCCCAGGTGCTCAGGGTCGGTCTTGAAGATCTTCTTCACCTTTGACAATGGCAACACTGAAGTACCGGAAGTATCTTCTTGGGTTTCCTCCTCGTCTTGCTGTCCAGCATGCTCATCTTCCTTTTGACCTTCCACTCCACCGTCATCATCACCATCCTCTTCATCACTGTGCTCGTCTTTGTCGTCATTCAATGGTTCAGTTTCATCGGCGTCCTGTATGGTCTGTGATTCGTCTTCTACCTTTCCATCATCGTTTCCCGACACCTCAACGTCTTCAGAAAGGTGTTGCTGATTCGTCGTATCAACATCTTTACCTGCCGACTCTTCAGGTACTGTCGCTTTAAACTGGTGTAACTGTGGACCTTCAGGCATTCTACTCGTTAGCCTCCTTCTGTTAGAAACGAACAACAAAGAATTGGTGATCCTCTACGAGTTAAAAGTGGTAAGAAATGGACTGAAGTGACGCGTTAGGATGAAGAAGTCCAGAAAAGCCAAAGTGCGTATACCGATTACTAATATCTTAGATAAGCAAAAACGATTACATAAGCAGCACGAGATTATGTAATCCATCACATCACGTCACGTGACCCAATGTGGCTAGTAGCTGTGTGTGGCTGATGAAATGGTTTAATACTTCCAACCTCTTTCATTCATTCCACTCCTCCAATCAACTTCTCTTCTTCACAGGCAGTTCAATTCATATTCAAGAAGATGTCCCTTCAATTTCTCCGCAGATTGACAACCTCCACCACTGGTATACCCGGTGCCGTTGGTAAGACTCCGCTGTTGAAGCTCAACAGGCTCAGCGATGAACTAGGACGTAACATTTGGGGTAAAGCTGAGTTCACCAATCCCGGTGGTTCAATCAAGGACCGTGCTGCTCTTTATCTCATCGAGGATGCTGAGAAGAGAGGGCTGCTGAAGCCTGGTGGAACAGTGGTTGAGTCTACTGCTGGTAACACGGGTATCGGACTTGCCCATATCTGTCGCTCAAGAGGCTATGATTTGGTGATCTATATACCTGACACTCAGGCAAAGTCCAAGATGGACACTCTCAGAGGTCTCGGTGCTGAGTTGTACCCTGTGCCACCTAAGCCTTATGACGATCCTGAAAACTTCAACCACAAGGCTCGCCGTCATGCCGAGTCTCTGGAGAACGCAGTATGGGCAAACCAGTTTGATAACTTGGCCAATAGACAGGCCCATATTGAAACCACAGGTCCCGAGATTTGGGAGCAGCTCGAAGGTA
The DNA here is from genome assembly GCF_001661405.1 of Williopsis jadinii. NCBI lineage: Eukaryota > Fungi > Ascomycota > Saccharomycetes > Phaffomycetales > Wickerhamomycetaceae > Williopsis > Williopsis jadinii. Next base: position 39,411 of record NW_017963658.1, read on the forward strand.
AGGTGGATGCCTTCACTTGCTCCACAGGAACAGGTGGTACATTTGCCGGTATAACGAACTATCTGAAGAACATTTCCAACGGACGTGTCCAATCTTACGTTGCAGACCCACCAGGCTCATGTGTCTACTCCTATGTCACCTCTGGTGGTAAGAGCCTTGAAAGAGTTGGAGGCTCATTCACTGAAGGCATCGGTCAAGGACGTATCACTGATAACTTGGCCCAGGACATTGACACCGTTGACGGTGCCATCTATGTCCCCGATGAAGAAACCATCGAGATGGTGTATCGTTTATTGGACGAGGAAGGGCTCTACCTTGGAGGCACCGGAGCATTGAACGTCGTGGCAGCGTGTAAAGTTGCACAGAAGTTGCCTGAGGGCTCCAACGTTGTCACTGTGCTTGCAGACACTGCTCATAAGTACGCTGACCGTGTGTTTAGTAAGAAATGGCTCGAGTCCAAGGGCTTGTACGATTCAATTCCAGAGCATTTGAGAAAGTACATCGTTTTCGAATGAATATACAACACCATCTGCATTGTCTACACATTAGCGAAACACACCTAGAATATATATTAATCTAAATAGCGTTCAAGACAGATTGGAGAAGAGCGGTGGGACCAATACGCTTATTCGTAGATCCAACCGAACAAAGCTGGCTTGTACTCAACCAACTCCTCCTTCTTGAACCACAAGTCAATCTCCTTGTTGGCAGACTCGACAGAGTCGGAACCGTGACAGACGTTTCTACCCATGTCAATGGCAAAGTCACCTCTGATGGTACCTGGAGCAGATTGCAATGGGTTGGTGGCACCCAAGATGGCTCTACCTTGCTTCACAACGTCCTTACCCTCCCAGACGGTGGCGAGAATTGGACCAGAGAGCATGTAGGACAACAGAGATGGGAAGAATGGCTTCTCTTGCAAGTCAGAGTAGTGGGTTCTCAACAAGGCCTCGGATGGGGTAACAAGCTTGATACCGACGAGCTTGTAACCACGGTTCTCGAAACGACCAAGAATGGAGGAGATGAGGCCTCTTTGGACACCATCTGGCTTGATAGCAATGAAAGTTCTCTCGTTGTTAGACATTGGATTGGATTGTAGAGCTGTAACCGCAAGAGAGAGAAAGAAAGAGAGAGGAAGAGAGAGGGAAAAATTTCATTTCCCTTTTTGGAGGGTTTCTCGACGAAATTTTTCACACCTGCCAAAACCCCACGGGCAGCCCTCTGACATCGCGAGATTTCATTGGCTGGGGCAAAGTGTTGACGGAATGTCTCTTATTGAAGCGAATTTATATGGCTGTGATGGTAGAAGCTGGCGTACAGGGTGGCTGGATATAGCAGAACACGTTGGATTTGTATATACGACGTAGCGTGTCGGGGAGAGTAGTAGTACAGGATTGTTCATAGGCTTAGGCTGGCACGGAGAGAGGGTCTTAGTGATGGGCTCAAGCAGGTGTCATTACTCCTGGCTTGGACCACCAAAGGGGCCTCTTCTAACAAACCAGCCACTCATTTCACACAGGTTGACACATCTGTCAAACATGATCTCGCCCAGAGCGACGTATTTGGAGATGTAATATCTCAAATCGCTCTTGGAGTAGTTGAGCTCGAGACCGGTAGATCTTCTGATGCCTGCCAGCACCATGGAGACGAGGACAAGGTCCACTGCGAAATGCACCACTGCTCCCATTGTCAGTTGTTTGGTGGTTGAAGGCGATTGAATTGGATAAATGATGGGAGGAGAAAGATAACGCCATTATAGGGGAATTTCATCTCCATGATGAGCACACGGGGCTCGTAACGTGTAACACCCGGACACCTATACATCTGGACACCCACCCACCTGGACACCCACACACCCGGACATTACCAATACACTCTTCCACTTAGCATGGCACTTTCCTCTAGTTGTAACACCTTTTGCACAGAGAGACCCATTCAATCCAGCGTTTGAACCGTACAACTTTGATTCAATGTCATCTGTAACCATCAGCAAAGATCTCTGCACCTCGTTTAAAGTGTCCAAGGTCTTTTCACACACAGAGACGCCCCCGATAACGTCGTTGGACTATGACGACTCGGGTCAATTCTTGATATCAACATCGGTCGATGAATGTATTCAGCTATACGACATCACAAAGGGTAAGCACGTCAAGCCTGTGTACTCCAAAAAGTACGGATGCCATCTAGCAAAGTTCACCCACAATCAGAAGAATTGTATCTATGCATCTACAAAGGGCGACGACAACACCATCAGATACTTATCGCTAAGTGATAACTCCTATATAAGGTACTTTAGAGGCCATAAGGGATTCGTCAACTCACTCGAGGTGAGTCCCAAGAGCGACGTGTTTGTGAGTGCATCGCTGGACCACACGACAAAGCTTTGGGACCTGAGGGCGTCAAATCCTCAGGCCTCAATCCCGTCAACGGCAAGGTCGTCAGTGGCTTTCGATCCTTCTGGTGAAGTCGTTGCCCTCAGCAACGTTAACGAAGGTGTTGTGAAGTTTCTAAACGTCAAGATGTTTGATGCCGAGCCGTTTTACGTGTTACAACTACCAAAGGGCTACCAGTGGGATAAGGTGGAGTTCTCAAACGATAGCAAATTCATCATGCTTTCCAGCTCACAGTATGGGCACTTACTCTACGATTCGTTTGAGTTCTTAGAGAAGGGCAAGCTGGATGGCTTCACTCCGATTCCTCAGAATGAGTTTGCATCCAATGGATGCGCTTCCTTCACACCAGACGGTAAATACGTCTTCTCCGGCAACGGGCTAGGCAACGTCTGTGTTTGGAGCCTGAATCCATTGGATAACAACAGACAGCCAGTCAGAGGCAACTTCAAACCGCTGGCATACTTGAAAGGCGATGCAAGGCCACGGTTGTGTCTATGGAACCCGTGCTTTGCACAGTTCACCACTGCCGACGTCTCCATCAGCATGTGGATACCTGAAGAGGCCAACTAGCCCTGCTAACCAGGGGAAGAAGAGTGTAATTTAAAAGTCATAACATGTTTGTTTGTTCATTTCATTTTGTCTTGCGTGCTGTCCAGCACTGTTTTGTTTGTATCAAGTTATGTATATAGGAGAGAATTTGAATATAATGCCGAGGAGTTGTTAGACTATTACATAACGGTCAAGTCACCAAACTTCTCCTTGTAGCCTGGGGCGGTCCAGATACCCTTCTTGACCAAGAGCTCAACCTTCTCGTCAATGTCTGGTCTGGCCTTGACAACGTCCTCAACGGTCAACTCGTCGAATGGTCTGGCAGCGTTGATGTTGAGCAAGGTCTTCTCCAAGTCAGCCAATTCCTTGGAGACAACGGACTCGGTGGCAGTGGCGTTCTCAACAGCCTTGGCCTCGAATGCCTCGAGGGATTTCAACTGCTTAGAGATATCAGCCTTGACTGGGGTGTAGGCCTTAACCTCCTTCTCGATCTGATCGACAATGGCCTGGTTCTTCAACACGGATCTGTAGTGGGAGAAGTCAACGTCGGTTGGCTGGTTTGAGAGCTCCAAGACGACACGACGGGCCTCGTCGTTTCTCTTCTTGAAGGCGGTCAAAGAGGCAGCGGTTTGACCAGTCAAACCCAGGTTGGAGATCACCTTGACCCAGTCCAACTTGGAAGCAGCAGAGGTACGCTATACAGCAGAGCCGCTCGTTAGTAATGTTCAACAGCATCGAAGCGCCCATCTAACCGCCCACGAGCTCAATGCTCACCACACCTCACCTCACCACCACGTCGATAAAACATCAACAAATTAAGGCACACGGCGGCTAGCTTCATCGACACGGCGGATGGGTTCAACACAGGGCGGCTAGTTCAATTGCAGGGCACCAATGGAGGTTTCAACTTACCAAGATAGAAGACATTGTTGTGTTAGAAGAAATTGGTAGTTTCTATTGTTTCCTATGTGGTTCTTCGCTTTGTATTTCAACGAGAAAGTGTGTTTTTCGCTTCCCACCCCTTTTTTTTTGCGCTCCTCCACTGGTTTTTTTTTCGTTGGTTTCCCTGAGCTCGGATTTTCCCATAGTGCGGGAACCAATGGGGGAGGGAAAAAAAAAACGGCGGGTTTTCATTCGACGCTGCGGAGGAGGGAAAAACACGCAGCGAGGGTGGGTGGTGTCTGGGTGTTATGGCATAAGTGTTGTGTGGGGCGGTGTGACTGCTGATTACGTAATCTTGTATGTGTCACGTGCTGTGCACGTGACTGATGTAAACTCATCATCATCACCATCAACCGTTAGCTGGTCTTAATACTCGAAGCTGTGGGGCCTGGTATCCAGAGAAGCCTTCGTGCCGTATGACGATGCTGAACAAAATGCTTTCTGAGAATTTCCTCGAGTGCATCTCGAAGGAGAAGAGCTCAGATGTCGAGCAGACAAGGCTGTTGATCGAGTCGTTGCCGGAGAAGAAGCTGGCCCTGAAGGGCCTTGCAGTCATAAACCTAACGGTGGACTCCATCAGGACTGGGCTTGGTGGGCGTACGATTCTCGAGCTGAAGAACGATATGAGTACACACGACGATGGGACCATCGCCAACGGTGATATTAGAACAGGCGACATTGTGAAGGTTGACGTTATGGGTAAGGCGAAGAAGACCAAGGACGAATCGGCCAAGAGCGATGTCTCTGTGGATGGCGTCGTCACCAGGGTATCTCAACAGAGTATAGTCATCACGGTGAATGAGGAGTACGATGACAAGGTCGTCAACATAGTGAATGATCGGATATGGATCGTCAAGATCGCCAACTCTATCACTTACAAGAGAATGGAATCTACAATGAGGAAACTGGCAGAGTTGGAGTCTCTGCCACCTCTGTTCCAGCTATTGTTATGCGAATCATCATACACAAGGCCTTCAGATACAGTGTTGACTCAGTCATTGGAACGCTTAGCGTTCCACGATCCAAACCTGAACGAATCGCAAAGATTCGCAATCAATTTTGCCTTAAACTCACCAATATCCATCATCCACGGGCCTCCAGGCACAGGCAAGACATACACCTTGATAGAAACCATCAGACAACTCGTGGACCGTGGTGAGCGGGTGCTGGTGTGTGGCTCTTCAAACATCTCCGTGGATACCATCCTGGAAAGGCTGAACGGAAAGTTACCTGGTGATCAACTCTTGAGAATTGGTCATCCTGCTCGGCTACTGAGTGCCAACCTACAACACTGCTTGGATATCGTAGCAGCAACGAATGACGGTGGACAGCTGGTGAACGATATCAAGAAGGAGATCGATGATACTACAAAGAAGATCAAAAAGACCAAATCTTATAGAGAGAAGAAATCTATATGGAATGAGGTGAAAATGTTAAAGAAAGAACTACGTGAGCGTGAAAGGAAGGTCACAGATGAACTTATACTACAGGCAAAAGTTGTGCTGTGTACCCTCCACGGTTCCTCTTCCAGGGAGCTGCTAAACGTGTACTCTACGCACGTGGGGAAGAAGGTCTTTGATACGATCATCATAGATGAGGTGTCGCAGGCGTTAGAGCCTCAATGTTGGATCCCTCTGGTTTCGCATCTGAAGTCAAACGTGCACAGGCTTATCCTCGCTGGTGACAATCAACAGCTGCCACCAACTATAAAGATCGACACTGATGATAACGTGAAAAGGGTGTTGGAAACCACAATCTTTGATAGGTTAGTTACGCACTATGGCGATGCGTTTAAAAACCTCTTGGAGGTTCAGTACAGAATGAACGATAAGATCATGCAATTCTCATCGCAAACGTTTTACAATTCACGTTTGAAAGCAGATCACTCTGTACATGATATCCTGTTGTATGACCTTGACAATGTGGAAAAGACCCATGAAACTGAATCACCTCTTATCTGGTACGATACTCAAGGAGGTGAGTTTCCGGAACGAGACTCATCTGAACAAGGTGAATTGTTGAACAGCTCCAAGTTCAACGAAATGGAAGCCTATGTGGTTCAATTTCACATCAACAGATTGCTGGAAGCAGGTGTTAAACCATCACACATCGGAGTAATTGCGCCTTACAACGCCCAGGTTTCTTTGCTGAAGGGGATGATCCATAAAGATAACCCTGATATTGAGATATCCACAGTGGATGGATTCCAAGGAAGAGAGAAAGAAGTGATTGTGTTAACACTGGTTCGTTCAAATGATAAAGGTGAAGTTGGATTCCTAGCGGACAAGAGACGACTGAACGTGGCAATGACGAGACCAAAGAGACAACTCTGTGTGATTGGTGACATGGAAACGATATCAAGGGGAAGCAAGTTTCTACACGATTGGACCAGTTGGAGTGAAGATAATTCAGATGTAATATATCCGGATTTGGACGACATTCTCTGAAATGCAAATTTAGCTATCTATCAGGACCAGAACCCACTCCATCTCATTGTAGATTGTATGGATCAGAGTAGCTGTTGTTAGCTTCACCTTGGTTGGAATTCGAGTACAACTGTTTGTCGTATCCAGATTTACCTGTACGGTTGGAGGTACCGTTTAAGCCAAGCATACGGCCAAGGCTCACATCTGCATTACCCAAATACCCGTTAAGCATGTTTAGCAGTGAATCCTCTTTCAGTGGGACATTGCCACTGATAAGTTGTGGAATATCACTCTTGTTGTAACCAGGTATATCAACTTTGTTGTTGGAGAGTAAAACGTCAAAGTCACTTTGGATATCCATCAGTGTATTTGAGTCCAAGTCACCGGAATAGAACTGCGTGAATGGATCCATCGGGAAATCTCTGTTATAACTCATATTGTTACCGTTGACTCCACGATGCAGCTCGTTGCGGAAATCTATAATAGATGTTGGTTGTAATGGATTCTCAATCATTTTAAACTCATTGGAATAGTCTTCGTCAAGGAAACATTTGTTACTATAGGAATCAATTCCAAAATTGAAGTTCTCATCGTTTGCTGAAGAGCCAGTGGGTTCGTTAGTCAACGCAGGAACATCCATAATATCTGCGTTCCGAAATTCATGAGCAGCATCCATCCTCGGTTTACTTGTAAATGACCCAAATTGAGGGTCTCCATTTGTAGGGCTGGATCCAACGGTGGCAATGGCGGTATCATTGACCATATTCAATTTTAAACTTGCTTCTGGTATGCATTCAGATGGAATCCCTGCATGTTTCTCTTCCGTTCTGTAACCATCATTACTTCCAAATGTTGCAACTGATATCTTGGAGGAAGATGAGTTCGACGGCTGGTGAAGATCATCGACACAACTGCCAGCAAAATAATACAGACCACAGAGAATATCTGCGGATGCCCTTTTATCGGGGTCCCATGTCAAGCATGCTCTGATAATCTGGCATAGCCATTGCAAATTCTCGTCACGAATAATATGATAAATGTCAGTACCCTTCTGCTCTGGGAACGACAAGTTTAATCTCCTCATTAGCATCATTGCTTCATCCCAATATCCATAAAAGGGGTTATGATAAGGTATCTTGTTGAGTGATGAAGGTGTTCCCAACACCCTCATCACTTTGCATAACTGATCAAGTTCATTAGATCCAGGGAAAAGTGGTCTAAGTGTGGCAACTTCAACGGCAACCAACCCAAAAGCCCAAATATCCACCGGTGTAGAATACGAATCTCTTCTTAACAAGATTTCTGGTGCCCTGTACCATCTTGTTGAAACATAAGATGTGTATCGTCCCTTATTACTGATTTGTCTCGATAATCCATAATCTGCAAGTTTGACAACAAATATGTGGTTAATATCGTGGGATTCTATATAATCGTCGGTGTAAAAACGACTTGTCGGTGTAACCAAGATGTTTTCCGGCTTGATGTCCCTATGGAAGTAACCATGTCTGTGTATATGACGGATACCATTGAGCAACTGTGCAAGAATAGACTTCATAGTTCGGTATGAGAATGGCCTGTTATTTCTGGATCTAATCAATTGGTATAGATTGCGATCCATCACCTCCATAACGATGTGCAATTTGAACTCAAGGTTATCGATGAACATTTCATAAATCTGCACCAAGTTCTTGTGGTATGGGATTGACAAGATAAACTTAACCTCCTTCACCTTGAGGTAATCGTTCAAGTTCGGTAGTCTCTTATTCATCGTTTTGATGGCCACCAATCTGATCCTCTTATTCATAATGTTTTCATTCTTGAACCCCATTGTCCGCTCAGTTAACGTATCGATAAACGGCTGAAATCTTACAAGATCATCGAGCTTAAATTTGCATTTGGCAAGAGAAACCTGGCCAAAGCTTCCTTCTCCTAAATCGCTGATGACTTTGTAGTTATCCTGAAACGACTGTAAGGGCAGAAAGTATGGAGGATTAGCAATATCTGCAGGCGATTTGGGAAGCCCCTCCATCAGGGGGTTGGGAGGAGTTCTCCCCTCTGTATGGAACAGCTTGGACCTGACATAGTGCTTGTGTTGTGGATCTGCTCTTTGTAAGCTGTGAAGCCTTGTTTTCAACCCAGCCATCATCATCACAATGTGATACTTTCAAAAGTAGTACTCGTTGATGAAAAACACAAGAAATAAACACCAGCTGATAGTATTAATAAGAATTCTTGTAATAAACATTCAACAGTACGCTGGAATAGAGAAGTTTGGCAATGGATTCCTCTTCAAACACGGCGGTTAACAACAACAACAACGACACTTGTGGCGGCTCTCAAGAGTCCATAGCCATTCGTTAGTAAAACTCCCACACATGGCGTCCTATGTGTATAATTCTCGATATCGATGTACAATGAAACCAAAGGGAAAGTTCTTGGTGGTTCGAAACGATGTATTTGGATCCCGTCGTTTTAGTTGTTGGCGGGTTTGGTTAGCGGCAAGGGAAAGAAAGGAAAACTAAAGATTTGTTTACATTTATTCCCTTGTTCTGTGGTTTGTTCGTCTTTGTGGTTTGAGAATTCACCGGGGCAACCAATCTGTTTACAACGTTCAATTCAGTAGCCTAACAACGGTTGCCATGTTACGAGCTTGTAACGTCATAGCTGGTGACAGCCATTGCTTCTCTCAAGAACTGTGTGGTTTTCCCTGCAGTGTGATATGTTACGAGGCTGTAAGACCGGGAATCGGAAGTTACTCGACCCGTATTCTCCATCCCTTTCCCATTTCGCAGAATCACCAAATATGGATCTACGATTCAATGATGGTTAGAATCAGCTTGCGTGTATCTTTCAATGGGTTCTAGACTTCTGAGCTCTTTGGCCCATGAGTTGCTGCTACAGATTCAGTGCTTACAAAAATAGATGCAGACCCGGTATTGGAACTAGAGGTAAACCCAAGCCCACAAAGCACGCACAGACCAGCAAGCACATTACTACGTTTGTCAACCTCCAACGGCGATGGACCAGGCGGCCAGTTGGTTCCCTTTTCCAACCAATTGCCGAAGCAAGAGCAGAGCAATTGCAAAGACTGCTTCGCTCGCTATGACGTAGACCTGCATTGATACCTGAAACGGAAAATCACCCTGGTAACAAGCATACATTTGTGTCCTCCTTCCAATGCCCCTGGCACGGGACACAGACAGATAAGCACCGATGAACCAAGGTTTCTTTTAAAAGAACAGGCAAGGAACGAAAAAGAAATGATATCATCGCCCTCTCAGAACGCCATGAATGAGCTCGAAGCCTTGCAAGGTCTGTGGTTGAACAATCTTGAAACACGCTGTCCATTTCGTCTTGTTACACGTTCAGTCTGAAGCATCTTACCCACACCTTGCTTCATTCTCAGCACTGCACATAGCTACATCGATTACATCATCACTACATATACCCTCAAAGTACAAATCGCAGGGTTGAAAGGCACAGGTGCGAGAAGAGAACGAGACAGATCAACATCAATCTTAGTGTCACAGCTCAGCACACAGGTATAAGGTCAACAATGTCGCATCCTTCCCAGGCTACTGATTCGCAATCACAGCGTTCAAGGCCGACGACTCCTAGGCATAACATGCATACAAGAGGCCGTACACAGCAATCACAACCCCAGAGACCGCCGTTGGCAAGAGCAAGGTCTGATAATACTGGGTTATCGACGTCGAGCATAATGACCCTTTCGAGGCTCTATAAGGAACAGCAGCAGCAGCAGCAGAAATCCGGCTCGCAAAGTCCAGTTACGTCAGGACCTGCAACGAGCTCAAGAACACCACCAGGACTATCAACCCTGGTTAAAGCTCAGATGAACAAGCAGACACACAAGAAACTACATAAGAAGGTTCTTTCCTCGAGCTCTCTGAACGACTACTTTTCTGCAGCGTCAAAGACAGCGTCCAGCGACGAATCAACACCCTTGGAGTCAGACACAAGTCAACAGCGCAGGACGGCACCTGGGAGAAGGCTACCAACTTTTAACAGGATAGATTCATATTCAAACATCAACAAGGACTCAGATAGAAACATCACGTCATCAGCTATATTTGCCAGAAGAATGCAATCAGCGGACCGTGCCAACAAAAATGATGTCGATGACGACATCCTCCAAGAAACAGATATACTTGGTGGACACACACATGACGATGACGTTGATCAAAACTACAACCAGACGTTGGACGAGATGAAAAGGAGCAAACGTGCCGAGTTTTACAACAGCGAAGATAGCGATGTTGACATAAACTCGGATGATGGCAGTTCAGGCAGCGAGTCGATGTCAAAGAGCGCAGCAAAGCAGAAGGTGGAAGGCCGCAAGCGTTCGCAATCTACGACTTCATCATCCACCGCAAATGAGGACCAAGAGGAGAAAAGAGGTGGTATTCGAGGAATACTGAGACGTATGACAATAAGCGATCATAACAGAGGTTCTAAGACAGAAAGAAACAATGACAATAGCAACCATTCCACCGAGGCGACAGCAGCATCAGGAAATGATATGGAAAGCTTGAACTCTCAAGGTTCCTCAAGAGCACGGAATTTCTTCAGGAGATTGGCTCTGGGAGATGATGACGAGTTTGAGCACATGGATAGTGAGAGATTTATGGATAGATTTGTCACTCTGGGTGGTGGAGGTGGTGGATTGGCACCAGGAGCAACAAGAGATGCACCGCAGAAAGCAGACGACGAAGAAGCACAACGAGGCTCACAAGACAGTGGAATCCCACTGGAGGACTTGGACCCTAAGGACATTGCGAAGGGGATCATTGCTGCTCACGCGAGATCAAGGGGAGATCATTCTGATGAATCCACTTTAGCAAGCTCTACACGCACTGGAGACTCATCTTTCCTTGCACCAAACCCGGACTATTACATGCGTGATGACAATGACGTTTATGAATTGCAACTGGATGACGGTGACCACTCTTTCATTGCGCCACCAGAGAAGGTTCGTGGGGGTGTTTTATCCTCTTTGCTGAAGCTATACGAGAACCCTACAGAGGCGTCTCGCTCAAGGTTACAACTCAGTGGCTCAGAAGCACCTTCACCAGTGGGATCCGGTGCAGTAACACCAACCCTTGGAACTGGTGGTCATGACTTTGATCCAAAGTCTCTGTCCTCCCGTCTGAAGGGGCTGACTGGTAAGAAGAAGGTCAAGATCAACGATTCAAGTGCACAAGAGCAAATTGGACATCGGAAGACTGCCAGCTTCACAGACCTTTCACTCTTGTCACCAGAACACTATCATCATAAGGCAAAGAATGCTTCTTCAAGTTATTTGCCGTCTTTCAAAGGTCCACAGAGGCCTAAGATTCTCAAGAACCCTACCAGTCGCATCAAAACAAAGAGAGAGCAGGCGAAGGCGAAGATCACAGTCCACATTGCAGAGACTTTACAAAGACAGAGATTCGTCGTTCGTATGTGTAAAGCTCTTATGCTCTACGGAGCACCAACACACAGGTTGGAAGAGTATCTGACAATGACTGCTAGAGTTCTCGAGATTGATGCGCAGTTCATCTATTTCCCTGGTTGCATGATTGTTTCCTTTGGTGATCCAACTACAAGAACGTCCGAGGTTCAACTGGTTAGATGTGCCCAGGGCTTGGACCTTTACAAGCTACACAGAGTTCACAGGATCTACAAAAAAGTGATTCATGATTTGGTTGGTGTTGAAGAAGCGTCCAGAGACCTGGATGATCTGTTGAGCAAGAAGCCAACGTTCCCACCCTGGGCATGTGTGCTGATCTACGCTTTCAGCTCTGCAATGGTTACTCCCTTTGCCTTTGGTGGTGGCTGGGTTGACTTGCCTGTGGCGTTTGGAATCGGTGCGTGTGTTGGTGGGCTACAGTTCTTCATTGCTCCAAGGTCTAACCTGTACTCCAATGTCTTTGAAGTTACAGCGTCCATTGTTGTCTCCTTTATCGGGAGGGCATTGGGATCTATAAACGGTGCAAACATCTGTTTCAGTGCTGTTGTCCAGGGCTCATTGGCACTGATCTTACCAGGATACATCATCCTCTGTGGTTCTCTCGAACTACAGAGTCGTAATCTGGTGGCAGGCTCGGTGCGAATGTTCTATGCCATCATCTATTCCTTGTTCTTGGGGTTTGGAATAACTCTGGGAGCCGCACTATACGGATGGATAGATCACAACGCAACCTCTGAGACCACATGTTCTCATCAGATCAGCCCATGGTGTAGATTCTTGTTTGTTCCCATGTTCACAATCGGTCTTGGGCTCATTAACCAGGCTCGTCTGTTCCAGTTGCCCGTCATGCTGATCATCTCATGTTCTGGCTACGTTGTGAACTATTTTGCAGGTCAACACTTCTCCAACTCAACAGAGTTCACTGCTGCCATCTCGTCATTCGTCATTGGAGTATTGGGCAACCTCTATTCCAGGGTCTTCAAGGGCATCGCAGTGTCTGCGATGCTGCCTGCGATATTCGTCCAAGTCCCCTCCGGTATTGCATCCCAGTCCAGCTTACTGGCAGGTGTGCAGAACGCTGATAACATCGTCAACCACAACGGAACCACCTCGTCCACATCCTCCGATAGCACCTCTGGCATATCCTTCGGCATCACGATGATCCAAGTCGCTATCGGTATCTCTGTTGGGCTGTTTGCGTCGACAATCGCAGTCTATCCCTTTGGCAAACGCTCCACAAGCGTCTTCACCCTCTAAACATGAACCAATAACACCCTCTCCCCCGTATATAAAAAGAGCAAATACCATCGCAAGGCAGAAGTCACGTGACCAGATATGGCCCGTAGCCTTAGCATTTCCCAAATAGGAAGTCAACAGCCCTTATCTCTTATCAGTTTTCCAAAACGCCCCAAAACGCCCGTTCTGTGCTTCTTACTCGCTCGATCGGCAAAGGCCTGTTGACACAATCGCTGGGCCGACGATGGCTCGATAATGGCTTAAAAAACAATGGTTTGGTGATTTGATTTCTTCCATTGATCTTCTCTTCTACCATTGCGATCTCTAAGAATATAAAAGATATCGAGGAGAAGGATGCCTGGGTCCGCCAGATCAAGCTCAGGGCACATTGTGCATCAGGCACAGTCACAAGGGTCCAGCGAGCACGCGGAAAGCTTTGAGAGACGAGGGCGTAGCGCTACGAAGAGAGATGTGACGTTCAAGCGGCACACAGAGCTTGTGAAGAACATCCAGAGGGTTGAGAGCCAGCCGCCGTACGTGCGATCGAGGGAGACGTCTGTGCACAGTGTGCACACGGCGAACTCCGGCGGTGAGACCAGGTCGACACAGCGGTTCAAGCACCCGATGAGTGCTTACAACAACGAGAGCGGAGTTGACACGATAGCACCAAGCAAGCTGTACAAGCACTATCAGCTGCAGCAGGCCAGTGAGAGTCGGCGGTCTGTAAGCCATGTTCCGCCAGCTGCTGTTCATAACAGGGTCTCGGCGAGTAGTCATACTTGCAGGACGAAGGATACGACGATACTGCTGGATAATGAGTTGGTACCTGCGTTCGATGCCATGAGGATGGATCTCGAAGAGGATGCTGATGGTGGAAGTGATGGGCGCAGCAGCAACGTCAACGGCCATGGTAGCGATGATGATGATGACTATAGCATCAGTGAAGATGGCTCTATGCAGGATCTACACGTTCCTATTGATACCGACAACAGAGCTCTGGAGGATGTCACTGACACCACTGAGTTGAATTCTAGGAGGTTGCAGATCCCACAAACACAGGGTAGAATTCAGCACAAGATCACAGCGTTGAAGTTGATGCAAGAAAGTGAGGAGCAGAACACTTTCAAACGACAATTCTCCACCATTGAACAAAAGACGCTTTTGAACTCTTTGAACAACGACTTGCAGAGCTTAAGACGGTGCAACTACCGTCCAATGCTGGATAGTGTCAAGAGAGTCACGAGGAGAAACGTCGATGATGTGATGGAAGGGGACAATCACTCTGAACACTACGGGTTCGTCAAGACTTACAGTGCGCTGGAACCTATAGACTTCAATCAGGGCCCGAAACCACATTACAAGCATCACTCAAAAGCATCTGAGGTTGACATTGACAGGTTGAAGATCCTATTGGGCAACTCTGTGAAGGTGCTTGAGAGCCTATGGGTCGACGAGCCTGAAAGGTATATCAGTAACAAATCATCCACAACAACCGGTCAATCACAATCCCAAGGATCGTCGCTATCACGTCATCTACATCAGATGACATTTGAAACCATTGCTGAGGACGGAACGTTTGATCTAATCGACGTGAAACATAATACCGACGGTGGTAATCTCAGGGCACAGCTGGATGGATATGAGCTCAACAAGCCACATATTGCACAAAGACTATCAGGACCGAGTCCTCACACCATGCAGACATGAACGTGGAGCTCTTTGCACATAGATATTGCCTACTTTCCTCGTATAATATCCATAATTACAGACATGTATACAATATCGGCAAATGCAGCGGTCACGTGATATTGCTTACGTAAGAAAAGTCGCACTCTGCCGAGACTCCCGCCATTGCTGACATAAGCGAGATGCCCTGGAGGCGTTATTTCTTCAACGGATTTCTCTCTCTTTTTCTCCAATTTTTACTTCGTTACCGTCTATAAACCGATTTTGAACATCTTTCCAAAAGTCGTGTTTGCTCCGGTGAGGAACCATGGATAACCAGACCTTCTCACACACCTCTGAATGTGAACTCGAGGTGCACTGCTCACCGTTTGGATTGTCAGGGGTTTTCTTAAAGATCCAAGGCTCTGACGCCATTGGCATTGGATCCACTATGGGGAGATTAACTGGCTTCACGACGGGAAAGCTGCACTATAACTCCAGTGATGATCTTATAGGTACGAAATACAAACTGTATGGTCTTGTTGAGGATGACGACACGCTTCGAATTGACTTCATAAAGATCTTCACCCACAAACCTGCTGATTGGATAAACAATAGTGGATCAGAAGGCGAGGGGAACACGAGCGAGAATGGGAGTGGGTACCCTGAAAAGGAGCAGCTGCCATTTGAGCAACCTGGTGACGAAGGCTATGAGCTACCTGACTTGGTCTTCAGAGGGAAGGTACCTGCTGGCAGACCTGACGTTGTTGAGCCGTTCATTGGGATATTCACATTCGAGAAACCTCAAGTTCAGGTATAGGACTCATCGTGGTGTCACTCGCACAATATCCAGTTAACTGAGGATGACTGCACCGCTATCGAGATGTATGTGTAAGCCGTTGAAACCATTTGGTACTGATGTCGTTGATGCAACGCACGCCCACATCTCGGTAGTCTCAATTGAACAACCGTTATTCTCCATCGATGCCGTGACAACAACCCTCATTAACACTGGCTGTGGTACCTTATCTACAGACTGATCAAACATCTGTTTTACAATGATAACACAGTAGTGTACGTATGGTGGGAGTGCCCACCACCTCAACCTGTCTCACGTTGTCCCGGTGACACTCCCTCCATCAACACCCATCGTCCGATGTGTCCGTACCGCTTAGTTCTATACACCCGCACACCCACACATCCTAACACCTAAACACCCGCACACCCGCACCTGGAGAGGTGGATCACACGTTCAACAACAACATCTACAAACCACAGCAACAACGCACAACAAGCACTAAGGCCCTGGATCAACACTCAATCTGCGCATCTCAATGACAAACAGAGGCTCGGTGCTACACGGGCTTGGTGTATCATCGTCATCGGAAAACGTATTACCGCAATCTGTTGATGATTTGTCGTCATTCAGATCTGGAAGGTCATCGGTATCTTCATCCACACGGTATCCCAATCGATCATTCGGCAGAGCCAATGGCAACAGGTTCTCGCATTCGAGGTCGTTCCACGTGCCAATATACATCAAGAGGCTGTTCAAGCCTCCAACGCTGGATTTCGACACGGCGATGTGGGAGATCTTCTACCTGGTTGTGTCTCCAAAGAGAGTCTACAAGCAACTGTACTATCACAAGCAAACGAAGAACAAGTGGGCGAGGGACGATCCGAGCTTCGTCATACTGCTGTCGCTGTTCCTGACGCTGAGTGCGATTGCCTGGGGGATAGCGTACTCGCCTGGGTTTGTTCCGATGGTGAAGTTGGTGTTGTACATGGTGTTTATCGACTTCTTCGTTGTTGGTGCCATAGTGTCGACGATTGGCTGGGTATTGGCAAACAAGTTCTTTAAGAAACGGGAGGAATCCTCTTCAATAGGAGCCGTCTCGGAAAGCGACCTGGAGTGGGCGTATTGCTTTGATGTGCACTGCAACTCGTTCCTGGTGATTTGGGTTATGCTGTATATGGTGCAGTTCATCCTGCTGCCACTGTTGACGATGAACAACTGGTTTGCGACTTTTATCGGCAACACGCTGTACTTTGTCTCGTTGAGCTACTACTTCATCATAACTTTCTACGGTTACAACGCACTGCCCTTCCTGGAACACACTCAACTGATCCTGTTCCCAATTGGAATCCTGGGAGTGTTCTACATCATCTCTCTATTTGGATTCAACGTGGCTAAGACAATGACAAACTTCTACTTTAGCTGAGAGCCCGTTGACATCTCGATATATAAGCACGTATAACGTCAATTGAACATAAAACAATAAAAGAGAGAAAGTCATTCATTATTTAAACTGCTGTTGCTGCTGTTGTTGTTGCATTTGGGCCTGTATTTGGGCTTGCTGCTGTAAAAACTTCTGTCTGGCAACAGCCTGCTGATGAGCCAGAATTGCATTACGATTAGCTGCCTGTTGCGATAGTTGAGAGCCGTTGCCCATAGATGGGGACATCCCTGGTGTTGATGAGGCCGTTGAGCCAATGTTACCGGGACTAGAGCCGATGGCCTGTGGCGAGGACATCTGTTGACGCCCAACAAACTGTTGGTGTGCATTGAGCTGTGCTTGTGATTGAACCGGTGTGTGTTGAGGTGAAGATTGTTGTGACTGGTGAGCAGAGTTCATACCTTGTTGCTGTTGCTGTTGCTGTTGTGGTGACTGTCCTGTCTGAGCATGCATGGAAGCTCCTCCACTGGCAGTGACATTGGCATGGCCATTCGGCCCTTGCGGTGTCTTTTGGCTCATCATCAACCTCTGTGGAGCTCTCACAGGGTTGATGTATTCATTTGGTCTATCAATGTCCAACAAGGCCGTACGACCGTTGAAGCCACCAACACCGTTCGAATGAGTCATCCTTGGAAGTATAGCACCTGCAAACATCTCACGCATCCTCAAGAACCCGGTACGTATTCTCGTGGAGATCAACGTCTTCCTCTCCAGGGGCAATGGGAAAGACCTCTGAACACCAGCAAGCACTTGGTGTGTCTCTTCGTCTGGATCCAACGTGGCTGAAGCGGCATGTAGCATCTCATCCTTCTCCTCTTGTAGCTTAGCAGCCTGTCCTGCAATCTTGACCTGGTTCTTGTGCTGGTACGCTGCCAATAGCACGTCATAGGACGCAGAACGGCCTGGAACAGCACGTTTGGCACCCATGGAATGGGTCTTACAAGTCAAGGATCTCGCACAGAACCCGCCTCCAGGAAGCGCAACACCACATTGCCTTTCCACATCCACTGGACCTTTGTTCTTCTGGTTCGCCTTCTTCTTGGTCTTCGCAGTGGACTCCTTCTTGGGCTTCTTGGCCTTGTGCTTTCCATCAGTGGCCGGCGTTGCTTCCTTGTCGGCTTTCCGTTTCTTCGTCTTGGGCTCTTCAACCATGCTGGACGCGGCCTGAGAGCTGATCTGCGCCGGCGACTTCGACTCCAAGTCCGTTGCCCTAGTAGCCTGTTTACCCTGCTTCGCCTCCTGGAGCTGTAAACACCTCTCTATATGAGTGCTCAAGTGGTGTGTCAAGATGGGCCTGTTGCAAAGCGTACACACTCTATAGTCGATCGATGAGTTGAGCGGTGTCTTCACGTCCAGCTCGTTCTTGAACTGCGACTCGCCGTACTTCACGTCCGTTAACGTCTCCAAGTACTGTCCAAGGTCCTTCCAGACAATGTTCTCTGCTGTTTGCGACTGTGATGTGTCCTGTGCTTGCTTAAGCCCTTTAATCTTCGAGTCCTGTCCAAAGCTATGAGGCAGACCAATCACGGAGGCTGTGCCCGATGTCATTTAAGATCGCTGTCGTTATTCCAACCTTCACACAGTGCCTGATGGTCTTTCCAAAGAGCCCAGTATCCAAACTCGCCTCGTTGCAAAGGGTGTTGACCGTCCAAAGAGAAGAACCAGGAAGCAGACTGCGAGAGAAAACAATCAAACAGGCTATGGGATGCAAATCACGTGAGTGGGCTCGTTTGGGTGGTCTCGAGGGAGCTTTGCACGGCTGTTTTGAGCACTTTTCACGGACTTTTGGTGTCCAACTTTGGTGTTGTTGGTGTTGTTGATGTTGATGTTGTTGTTGCTGTGGTTGGTTTTTTTCTCTATGAAAGATCGGAATTGGAGAAAAAACGGTCGGAATAGGAGGAGCACGGGAAAAAGATTACGTAAGCACACACGCGCCACACTTCGCCCGGTTCCATCCCGTCTGCGTCTCCAGCCACAATTCTCGTTACGGAAGGGGAAATTGTGGGCAAACCAAAATGCGCCACAAGGCTTGAAATTAACGTCATCGCCGGACCGTGTGCGTATGTCCATTCCATCTTTGCTCTTATGTCCAACACTTGCACTGCTTTTCCACTGGGCCAATTGAGCATCTCGAGCGATAGACAAAGCTGTTCACGATGGTGTACGAAAGAGAGGCCTACATAGCGAGATTGGCGGTGCAAAAGGCTTCGCTGTTGACGAAAGCAGTCTCAGAAGAGGTTCTAGCTCATAGGGCTTCAAACACAATCACCAAGGATGATAAGTCCCCAGTGACCATTGGTGACTTCTCTGCACAGGCCGTCATCATCAACGCCATCAAGCATAACTTCCCTGACGACGAGGTTGTCGGCGAGGAGGACTCCAAGGACTTGCAAGAGAACAGCACGCTGGCCTCGAAGGTTCTCGCAACCCTGCAAGCTAATGATGAGCAGTACTCCAAGTTCATTGGTGTTGATGATGCCGAGGAGCACCGATTACTCGGTGCCTCCTTCAAGGATCTGGACCAGGTGAGCTCTGTGATCGATATGGGGAGCTCTGAGGGTGGTAACACAGGCAGAATCTGGGCATTAGACCCAATTGACGGCACTAAGGGTTTCCTGAGAGGTGATCAGTATGCGGTTTGTCTTGCGCTCATTGTTGATGGAGTTGTGCAAGTTGGTGTCGTTGGTTGTCCAAACTTGCCAGACAACTTCACATCTCCAAGCTATAAAGGAGGCCTGTTCACGGCCATCAAGGGCCAAGGCTCATACTACTCCAAATTGTTCGACAGAGTTGATGAAAACCTTTCAAAGAGTGAACAGATCAAGATGAAGAACGATTTACAATCAGCATCGGAAATCACAGTGTGCGAAGGAGTCGAGAAGGGCCATTCCTCGCACGACGAGCAATCGAGGATCAAACAGTATCTCGGCATCCCACAGACACAGACTTTGAACTTGGACTCGCAGGTCAAATACTGCTGTCTTTCAAAAGGTTTAGCTGAGTTATACCTGAGATTACCAGTCAGTGCTACCTATAGAGAAAAGATCTGGGACCATGCTGCTGGTAACATCCTCATCACTGAAAGTGGTGGTGTTGTCAGCGATATGCATGGGAACCCTCTGAACTTTGGAGAAGGTCGCTATCTGAACAGCTCAGGTGTGATTGCCGGCTCTAAACAGTTCCATTCAAAAGTTATCGAAGCAATCAAGGCCGTGATTGAGTGAGCCACCATTGTACGTGCACATATATTTGTTGTTCTAAATAATCAATCTCTAGACCCTCTTATTGATGTACTTGTTTGCTCTTTCAATGATGGCCAGCTCATCGGATACCAACTGCGAAGCCATTCTTTCGTACGAGTTCTTGGACTTTCTATACCTGGCGTAGTCATCGTTGTATAGCTGTCTTCTCTCATCAACCAATTCCAATAGAATCTTGTAGGCCTTCTTACTGGACATTGTCAACACCTGTGGATTGATCTTGGCCTTCTTCACGAGAAACTTCTGTAGTTCGGCAGAGTTCAACGATAACAGTCTTACCAATGCGTATGTCAGCTGTGAAGGCTCACCACTGTGCTGTAGCCTCATCTCCATGGTCCATGAAGGAACATCGTCGTGGTCTTCTTCACCACAGCAGCCATCTTCACAGCCATCTCCACAGCCATCGTCACAGTCACTCTCACAATCATCGTGCTCATGGCCGTGTTTGCTCGAATGCAGGTACTCTCTCAGAAGGTCATAGCCTTCTGAGTCCCACCACTCGAATGCTCTGTTATACTGTTTCTTCTTCTTCAACTTGAGGAATTGTAATCCCAACCCAACAGTGTCATTTGGGTTATCAGGAATCACAAACCCATACTTTGCCAGCAGTTGGGAGTTGCTGAAGTCGCCATAGGTGTTGAACAGCTCATCTCCCTTCTGTGAGGCATGATGAAGAACAATATCACAGCATGCCTCTGCTTCAATGGGCTTTGTATCGTCCAAAATGAGAGGACTTGGTTGTTCCTCTTCAGGTTCATCCATTAGACGGCGTTCCTGCTCGAGTGCAGACTCTATAACTTCGATGAACTCCTCGATGGTTCCTTCAAACTCTGGTTCTTCTTCTTGTTCCTCTTCTTGTTCCTCCTCATGCTCATCCTCTTCACTCTGCTCACCCTCCTCACTGAGCTCCAAGTCAGAATCCACCTCACCACAGTGCTCATCCACCTCCTCCTCCTCCTCCTCAACCATCATATGGTCACAGGCAGAATCACCACATTGACCACACACGTTGAACAGGCTTTCAAATCTAACAGTGTTTCGAACACCGTGGTTAAAGAGGTCTGCACCTGGACACAGTGCAATCTCGTGGAACTCATCAATCTCAAAGTCACGAGCAGCAATCTGGTGTGCAACTGCAACAAAGGTTTTGTATCTCAAGAGCAGCTCATCCTCGTCTTTATCCACAACATCAAACTCGTATGGAATGGCGAGGTTTGAAAGCTCATGCTGGCTCAGTGCAAAGGAACATGCCCTTTCATAGCTCATCTGCGTCTCCTCGTCGTCCAGTCCACCCATGATTTCCAGCTCTGTGCCCTCCAGCACCCTCTTCTGCCTCTTGCTCCATAGACTCGGTGGTAAGATCAGCTCGCCTTGTGAGTCTCTGTACTGAATGGTGCTTATATAGTCACACCAGGGAGAGCTCTCGCCCTGGTCCCTCTCGTAGATAAACGACAATATCAGGCCCAGTACACCGTCGATCTCTTCGTCGGTCAGTAGGTTGGCCACACAACTGTTCTTCGAGGACAAGAGCGAGCCCTTGTGTAGTCTCAGCAGCACTTTCGACTCCGTCGTCGCATCATCCAATGGCTCCGTGGTGAACACGCCAACACCGCCAACAGGAGACTCCCGGAGCTTCAGGGAAGGCTCCCAGAACCCCAGATTGCTATTTATCCATCTCACAACCTTCTGAGCGTCCTCCAGCGAGCAATTGGACATCTCAACAGTGGTCTTTCCCGGGTTATTTAATACCCATTGCTCGTACTGAAGCGATGAGATGAGCTCTCTCGGGGAAATTTTTTTTTCCGCCTAGGCAGACAGCGAGCCCGGGGGTGGGACATCAACATTTGCTACGTGAAACACTTCACCATGTTGCTCTAATCTCGATCAATTGATCAATTGAGAAAGCTGGAGACACTATGAAGCTTGCTGTTATTGGTGCACACGGTAAGGTTGGCTCACTGCTTTGTAAAAGAGCCAACGGCACGTTTGATGTGACAGCCTTTGTTCGAAGCCCTGCGGAGTTCGACGAGGGCATCAATGTCTCCTTGGACATTGACATTACAAACACGCCCTTATCCAAGATCACGGAGGCGTTGAAGGGGTTCGATGCTGTTGTCTTCACGGCCGGTGCTGGTGGCAAGGGCCTGGACCTGACGCTGAGCGTGGACCTTGACGGTGCCGTCAAGGTGGCTGAGGCTGTCCAGGCCAACGGCATCAAGAGATTCATCCTGGTGAGTGCTCTAAAGACGTTTGAGCGAGAGTTCTGGTGGGATTCTTTCTTGAGATCGTATTACATTGCTAAGAAGTATGCAGACGAGGTGATCATCAAGATGGACGTCAACTACACCATCCTCCAGCCAGGGATGTTGGTTGATACCGCAGGAACAGGCAAGATCATGGATCCTACAAAGGTGGACGCCTATGCGGATGAAATCACCATGAAGCAGTCTGACAAGCTGTCCATACCAAGAGACGACGTTGCCCAGGTCATCGTTGAGTGCCTCAACAACGATGCCACCATCAGAAAGATCATTCCCTTGATCTCCGGTGGCATTCAGATCAAAGATGCCTTGGCTCTGGTGGGCTGAGTGTCCACCCAACACAGCTCATACAGAGCCCTTCACTCCATTCAAGCTATTATATATATCTCAATACGTTATCACTACATGCAATCAATGTCAGTATACAATACAAGGAAGAGAGAAGAAGACATGTCCATTAAAAAACTATCAAATTTAATAATTTCAACAGAAAACTCATAGATACATCATCCTCGCTCCATTCCACTAATCTCTCGAGGAAACTAGACTTAGTCGTGCTTCAAGAGCTGCTCGAATTGACCCTTGGATGGCTTGGCAGCACCCTTACCCTCAACCTTTCTGGAGCCCAACTTCTCAGCGGAGAAAGCCTTAGCGTATGGGTTCAATCTCAAGAGAACTTGCTTGTTCTTGAGTGGGTTCTTCTTCAAAACGTGGGTACGCTTTTGAGTTGGTTGACCAGCTGGTCTAACAACAGCTTGGATTTCAGAAGAGTTGATGATTCTGGTAACATCAGAGTTGGCCAAGATGTTGGCTGGCAAGGAGTAGCCAGACTTGGAGGAGGCAACAGCCTCGGAACCCCAGACGGAGTCCAACTTGGCGAAAGCAGACTCGGTCCAGATGATGAATCTACCAACGTGAGCACCTGGGGCCAATTGCAACAAACCAAGGGAGGAGACGTTAGCAGTCTCGACACCTGGGATGTTTCTGAAGGCCTTGACCAAACCGTTGTCCTCACCGTAGACAACCAATGGACCACGTCTTTGGACGTAACGTCTGCCTCTGAGCTTACCCTTACCAGCTCTGAGCTTCTTGGACTTGATGACCTTGACAACGTCGGAGTGAGCACCAACAGCCTTCAAGACAGCAACAGCCTCCTTGGTCTTGGTGATCTTCTCAACGTCAGAGGAGACAACCAATGGGATCTCTGGAATTTGCTCAACTCTGTGACCTCTGGCCAAAACGAGAGGAGCAACAGCAGAGGCAGCAATAGCAGAGGCAGCAGCGTATCTCTTCTCGTTTTGGTTCACCTTAACGTGCCATTTTCTCCAGGTCTTGGTTGGAGCAAACATACGACCACCACGACACATGTTACCGAAAGCAGCCTGACCAGCACGGTGAGTACCGGAACCACCGACACGTGGAATACGGGCAACAGCACGACCGGTACCCCAGGACTCAGCAGAGGTCTGGTGACCAGCGTTCTCAGCAACAGCGTAAGCTTGACGCTTGTTCTTGTTCACGGCAGTGAAGACAGAGAGAACAATGTCTGGTCTGATTGGAGCAGAGAAGACTGCTGGCAATGGCAAAGCAGCGGAGGAGACCTCACCGGTGGTGGTGAAAACAGAGACTTGTGGACGGGACATTTCTGGATTAATGTGTTAGTAGATGATGATCTTGAGAACGTGGAAGAAGAGAGAGAGGAAGAAGAGAAAGTGAAAAATTTTCCGAGAGTGTGTTGCGTGGGTTGGTTTCCGGTGAAAAATTCCACGTGTGTGGCGCGAACCGGATGTGGGAGGTTACCCGGCTTGAGAGCTTACGTAAGCATAATCCAGTCCCAACACCCGCACACCACTCACACCCGCACACCGCCCCATTGGCTGCCTCGGCTTCCAGCCGCTCACACAGGCACACGCCCATATGCACCTTCTCAACGCTTTTAGCACTCGAGGCCCAAGGCTCCAGATAACTCCAAGAAACGAGCAAATTATGCACACCATCCTCATCCAATGGAATCTCTCGTATCCTCATCTGAGCACAATATGCAGGATCTCACAGAGGGAATCACTCACAATTGATGATAAATGGAGATCTGGGCTCGCGGTGAATGCGCTGCTAGCCTGCACGGTGGTGGAGCTGGAACCGGCAGTGTGTTCGCAGAGGGATTGTCTATATAAGAGAGGCCTGTTGCACGTCCTTGTGCTTGCTTTGGCCCCGGACGGTGTAGCGTAAGGTGCTGATTGAGCTGTGGATATTCCGTTTTTGTTGTGGCTTCCTCCATCATGACGGTGACGTTTGAAGGGCTGGACTGTATCGCCGATATGGGCTCTACTGAGTACAAGGCGTTAGCGAGTGTTTCGCAGGCTGGCAGACACGCTTGGGCGTACCAGGCCAACTACGCGTACTACGTGTTGTACTATGGCGCAGTGTTGACGTTCTGTGCGATCGTCAAGTACGTGTGGTACAGATTTGACGACTGGAGCTATAGAAACGGTGATTCTAGAGGTTCTCTGCTGAAGAGAGGCATCGCACTGACCCGTGTTGTAGGGTATAGGCGATTCCCCGTGATGCTGTCGAGGGTAACAGGGCTCCCTGCGTCCTTTGGCACGTTGGTGGTGATGGGTGCTTCGACACTGTTTGTCCTGTGTGTGTGCTTCATACCGCATTTCTACTACAGAGCATGTCGAGGGTTTGGCTCTCCGCCTTTGGCCGTGAGAGCTGGTTTACAGGTGATGGCACTGACGCCATACCTGATCATCATCTCCGGCAAGACGAACTTCATCTCATTTGTCACTGGAGTCAGCTATGAAAAGCTGAACGTATTCCATCAGGCACTGGGCTGGGGGTCACTGTTCCTGAGTTTTGTCCATACGATCCCATTCCTCGTCCAGCCTGTTAGAGAAGGTGGAGCAGCTCGTCTTAAAGAGCTGTGGGACGGTGATAACAACTATTTATACGTCAATGGGCTCGTTGCCCTTGTGCTCCTTTTCTGCCTCTGTTTCCTCAGCACAAGGTTCTCAAGATCCTTATGCTACGAGGTTTGGTGGCATTCGCATTGGGTGATTGGGCTGGCGTACTTTGCCATCTTGACATGGCACGTGTATGGGTTGCTGGATGCAGAGCAGTACATGTGGGGAACTCTGGGGTTCTGGGGGTTCCAGATGCTCTACAGAGCACTCGTGAAGACCACCTTCAAGCCGAACTTGTACGCATTCAAGTCGAAGAAGGCCGCATTGAACCGCATCACCAACGGATGCTACGAGATCGTTGTCAATATCGACTCGAGATACGAATTGGACTGGATGCCAGGCCAGCACATCTTCATTAGATTCATGTTAGGGATTCACACTTTGGACAACCATCCATTCTCTATCATGACTGTTCCGGAGAAGAGAGGGGAAACTCAGCTGAAGCTGATTGTGAAACCACACAGGGGTCTGACAAGAAAGCTGTATAATCTCATCGATGACAAGTCCACAGAGCTGGACTGTTACATTGACGGACCCTACGGTGGGATGTGCCGTGATCCACTGGCCTTTGACAAACTGGTTTTGATGTCTACCGGCACTGGAGTCACAGTAACGTTACCATTTGTCCAATACGTTGCTCAGCACATGAGCAATAAGTCATGCCGTGTACGTGAGATTGAGTTCAACTGGGTCGTCACTTCACAGGACACCGTGGAATGGATTCAACGTGAATTGGAAAGTGCAAAGGAATCACTCCGTGATGTGCTTCGCATCAACATATTTGTAACGAATTCACGTGATGGAGCTATTCCTCAGTCAATTGGATCCAGAAAGACACCCGTGGACTCTGAAACGTCATCCGTCTCGAACAGCAGCAAAGGTGAGAAGGCCGTACACACCGACCAACTGTGGCAGATCTATAACAATTGCAAGCCAAACGTTCCAGAGTTCCTCTCTCAGATAGATCTCGGCTCAAAGACCGCTGTGGTATGTGCTGGAACTGCGTCATTCCAAGGCGATTGTGGTAATGCCTGTGCTCAGCTGCAAAGACGTGTGTTGAAAGGTGAGTGTGATGAGGTGTACTTGCACACCGAGAACTTTGGCTGGTGAATGGCTACTATTTAATAAGTTATAACAAGCTGATCTGTAGAGCTTCGGTATCTTCACGATCAACTTGCGCTGAGCGATCCGCCAGGTATTGACTTTAATGTCTGGTTCCTCCGTTTAATAGAATGATGATTTTTTGAAACTAGCAAAATCAACTCCTGAAGAGTTTTCTGGAACTGTAGCGTAAGATTTCGTATGTGTAGTCGCAAGTGTGTGTCTGGTGTGGATATGTTAGAATGATACTAATTTGAGTATCGTTAGTATGGAAAAGATTTGGCTCATCCTTTTGTTATTAAAACAAAATATCTCAAAGATAAACAACACTCTTGCAAATAGTATTGATAAAAGTGAAGCCACCTGTAGATTTTTCCTTTATACGTGCTGAAATTGAAGTATATTCTGCTGTTATGTTCCTGTACCCCAAAGCAAACTCTTTAACCTCTGGTAATAAAGAAGTACGATGTTCTGAATTTCTTAGTGTTGTTGATTCAATATTGGTAAACTCAACACTAGTCTCCTCTCTTGTTAATCCCATCTCTGTAATTTCATGTTGAACAATTTCCCTAGCGGTATATAACAGCTGTGTATAAAGATTATTTTGAGATAGAAATTCACCAATCTTGCTAATGTAGTCCTCAAGTTCATTTTTTCCTTCATCCTTTTGAAGAACACCTCTAAGCAACTCAAGATGACGATTTGAAGCTAATCCTCGATCCAGTGTTTAAATTTCTGCAACTTTCTCTTTTCCATTTTCTTGAGCTACCAAACCATCAACTCTATGGAATAAACGCCCGTTGATAATCATTGAATAAGTTTCACCTCTCGAATCACCAGTACTGTGGGAGCCTAATGATGATAGTGAAAGAATTGTATTGATTGTTCGAGAATATTTGGACGTGATTGGATCCAAGAAGATATCATTCACTTACTCTGAAGGTTCATCGAATTCTTCGAGTAAAGCCTTGTTCCTATAACAGCAAAAAGATGGTAATTCAGCATTGATAACGAGTGTATGATAACAATCGCAGCACCGCTCAAGACCACTTGGATTTTACTCGAAATTCCGTGGTCTCCGTGATCTCCATTGTTGTCGTTCATAAACTGGATCATCATTCTCATTAAAACCGTTGATGTCATCCTCAATGATGTATTCAAAGCTGGGATCAAGATCGAAAGCACCATCACGTCCGATTTCTTCCAACGCTCTTGCCGTTACCTCTTCTGCACTTCTTCGCCTCTCTCTTATTCTATCAGCCATAGTTCCATTATCAAGTTTAGCTTCATGTTCAGATAATGGCGGCTGTTGTGCTAAGTTTGTGATCTCTGCATGGGTATTCTGTGACAAACCTTGAAGGTTTCTTTGCTCCGTATCTTGTTCTCACAGCAGCTTATTTAGTCTGTCGCAATAATTAATGGGTCTTCTTGTTGTATCGTACCTCCATTCGTTTGAACTTGCCGCCGTGGTTCTGCCTTAGCCGCTGATGTTCTTCTTCAAGTTGAGGACGTCGTTTGAAGGTCCCAATGAGTGTTCTCTGGGGTTTCTTTGGTCGTCTCCCAGCCTTTTTTCTTCTCTTGCTTAATCATCAGTTTCTGGCCATTGTCTGGTGATGTTTTAAACGTTGTGTACAAAGCTATGTTTTGTGTCATTTTTGTGTTGATAAGAATGCAAAATGTAAACAATGCCTATTAGAATTGGAAACATCCTTACATTTTCACGATTGCTAGGGCAACGAAGAGCCAGAATTATATATAAGAACACACATCGTGTGGACCATTTTGGAAACCCCACTGATCCAGTCAAGTTAAAAGTCAGTTTATATGATTATATATGTCATTGTTATGGCATGACGGTTCCCGATTTCCCAAAATTTGTTTTGTTGCTGAGATATAAGCAAATTTATGTCTTTTTCATGATTATATCATACAAACCATAAGTGGCTATATGGCTATATCTCAGAAAGCATTGAAGGTGTCATTCCCATGCTTTGTATATCTATTAATTCGGGTAAGAGCTACATTGTGGTGTACTTTGGTGGAATTTGAAGACCGGTTTGCTATTTTTATTAGTATCATTCTAGTACTACTAGGTATTTCTGGTTGCTAGGATGGTGTATACGGTGGGAGACGCCAATTGGTGACCATCAACACTCAACAGGAACTCCCATCGTGATGACCATCAACACTCAACACGTACTCGCTTGGCCACGTCCACCATGGGCCCACCTCCGTGCGATAACAGCCCCCGGAGTCCATTTTGGGAAGACCCTCGGCTTCGGACCCTCTATTCGGTATATGCATACCGTGAACCCTCCAGAACTTATCTCACTAAAACAGGAAACATGTACTATGCACACTCCAGTGCATATTCGTCTGCATACTTGTTTCCCGAGGCCTTAACGGTCAAACGTTGAGGGAGGCCATATCGGTTCATCTGCCCGTTTGCTTATCAATGCCTGGCGAGAGCTTCCAACAGGCGGAGTGAGGTCGGCTCAGGTAGCTTGATAAGCCATCATGGCTATAAAGACAGCCATTTTCTCCTTCTGGAGCGTGTGGTGTGCTTCCAATGACGACGACATCCTCCTGGAGTGCAATTGATAGTGCTGCTTACCACCTGGTATCTTTACACCTCCACCGTGCCCACCAGTACCAATTGCTTATCACTGAGCCAGCCAATCAACCTCCTCCACCTCCTATGACCGTCATATTCGAAGGCCTGGACTGCATTGCCGATATCAACACCACAGAGTACGCCAGCACGGCTGCTCTTTCACAGGTTGGCACACACGCTGGCTCTTATCAGGCCAACTATGCGTACTACGTCCTGTCCTACTGCTCAGCACTCATCTTTCTGGCGATGGTGAAGTACCTATCGTACACACTGGACGACAGGCTCTATAAAGCCACTGGCCGGTCGTTACCAGGGTGCTGCAAACGTGTCTTTGCACTAAGCCGTTACTTCAGCTATAGGAGGTTGCCAGCTTGTGTTTCGAGCGTGACTGGGCTACCAGCTTCATTGGGCATCCTGCTGGTCCTGGGCATCTCCACCACCTTCGTCATGTGTGTGTGCTTCATCCCACACTTCTACTATAGAGGATGTCGAGGTTTTGGTGCACCTCCGTTGGCAGGCAGGGCAGGCTCGCTGGTCATGGCACTGACTCCGTTCCTGATCCTCATATCTGGGAAGACAAGCCTCATCTCGTACGTCACTGGTGTGAGTTATGAGAAGTTGAGCGTGTTCCACAAGGCCCTGGGCTGGGGCTCGCTGTTCTTCAGCCTGGTGCACACAGTGTCATTGCTTCTCCAGCCTGTTAAGGAAGGTGGTACGTCACGGATGAAAGAGCTATGGTTTGGTGATGAGAACCATCTCTACACCAACGGTGTGGTTGCACTTTCGCTGCTGTATGGCATTTGCCTGTTGAGTACCCGGGTTCTAAGATCAATATGCTAAGAAATCTGGTGGCAGGCCCATTGGCTTCTTGGTGTGACGTATTTCGCCATACTGACATGGCATGTGTACGGGCTCTCCAACTTTGAGAAGTACATGTGGGCCACATTGAGCCTTTGGAGCATCCAAGTGGTGTACAGAGTTCTCGTTAAGAGCACCTTCAGACCAGATAGGTATATTCTGAAGGCGAAAGAGGCGACGCTCAGTTGCGTGTCCAATGGCTGCTTTCAGGTTGTGGTGAAGATTGGGTCCAAGAAGGAGCTTGATTGGGCTCCAGGGCAGCACATCTTGATTAGATTCGTTATGGGCCTTCACACTTTGGACAGCCATCCCTTCTCGATAGTCACCATTCCTGCAAGCTCGAATGGCTTCGATCTCAGGCTAATTGTTAGGCCGCAGAGAGGCCTAACCAAGCGACTCTATGAGCTAATCGACGAGAAGTGTTCAGAGTTTCGATGCTATATCGATGGTCCGTACGGTGGGATGTGTCGTGATCCCTTGTCATTCGATAAGCTTGTGCTGGCGTCGACTGGCACGGGGGTCGCCGTAACGTTGCCGTCTGTTCTGTTTGTCGCTCAACATGTGAATGACAGCTCCTGTCGAGTGCGTGAGGTTAAGTTCCATTGGATCGTGGGCTCAGAGGACACTCTCACGTGGATCCAGCGAGAACTGGACAGGGCAAAGGAAATGCTTCAAGACACGCTTACGGTTAACATCTTTGTCACCAATTCTCACAGAGAAACCATATGTGGGCCTACAAGCCCGGAAGAGCTGCAATTGGTGGCAGCAAACCCGGAAGAGCTGCAATTGGCGTCAGTAAGCTCATTGGAGTCAGTAAGCTCAGTGGAGTCAGTAAGCTCAGTGGAGTCAGCAAGCTTACTGGACTCCAGTTGCAACAAGATGGCTGTAGAGCATCACACAAGCACCCAATTGTACAACATCCACACTCACCACAAGCCAAACGCTCGACACCTTCTATCACACATAGAACTCAGACAGAAAAACGCCGTCATATGTGCTGGCACCCCGTCCTTCCAACGTGACTGTGCTAATGCCTGTGCGCAGCTCCACACACGTGTGTTGAGAGGTGAGTGTGAGGAAATATATCTCCATACTGAAGCCTTTACATGGTGATCATTGGTGTATAAGCTCGTTCACATGACCACACTGGCCACACATGGCTGTGCACCTGCACTGAGGAGCGATCTACCTCGTCGGTATTATTTCATCTAGGCAGAGCTGTCGTTGCTGTTGCTGTTGCTGTTGCGGTTTTGTATGGTACTGCACGATTTTAGGCGGTCTTTCGGCCGTGCCTGGGCGGACTTTGGCGGTGATACACCGTCCCAGGCTGTGTACCGTCACGAGAATGGAGGGTCAGGAGGGCATGAGACGTAGGCAGAGGGGCCTGTGGAGCGATCTGCTCGATGCGTGCGACTGTGTGCTGTGTCTGTGTGCTGTGTCTGTGTGCTGGCCCTGTGTGCTGGCCCTGTGTAGAGCGATACGTTGACATTGAGCATCGTACTGCGAAGGCCCTGAAACATCAACAATATCAGCAGGATCAACGTGCCCA
Source organism: Williopsis jadinii (assembly GCF_001661405.1). Lineage (NCBI taxonomy): Eukaryota > Fungi > Ascomycota > Saccharomycetes > Phaffomycetales > Wickerhamomycetaceae > Williopsis > Williopsis jadinii. Next base: position 70,938 of record NW_017963658.1, read on the forward strand.
GTGGACATATATCAGCCTATGCGTGACAGAACGCTTGGCTTCCCTAGAGCTCGTCGGCAGCTGGCAACTGGCAAGGTTTTACTCAGAAGACGGTATTATACCGATGTGCGTATAATGCAATTTAACCAGGTTACAGGCGAGAGAGAAGAGGAAGGTAAAAGGGGGGAGTCTATGCAAGTCAAAGAAATGGTCTGCAAGTCTCACTGTATGCCAATCGCTTTTGACGCAGCTATAGGCTGTGAGTATGGCACTTGCGACAAGTTTTAGGCGTTACACAGGTTGTGATGCTAAGGTTATATGGGTCTTATTCACGCGTAAGCTTTCTAAGCTGTAAACTGTCTGCAGAGTGAACGTCAACTGTAGCGTATCTGTATATTCTGATCTAAGCATAATCTCATTTAGTGCAATGGAGTGTTGGTGGTGAAACGGCCTGTTGATGGTGAAACGGCCTGTTGATGGTGAAACGGCCTGTTGATGGTGCAACACACTGTCGTTCATGCAGCACACTGTTCTTCATGCAACACACTGCTCGTGGATTATGGTGCATGGGCTGCTGCTTATCACGACGAAGATCATCGCACAAACCATGACCAGAGGGTGGCAGAACTAAGTGAGGGTCTCACGAGCTCCAGTGCTCACCTTTACTATATAACTACACCACTTTGCTCGTATTGGAAAGACATTTCATAGACGTTCATATAGCATCAACATCGACAATCATGGGCAGAAAATTCTTGATCTACAGGAAAGTCATCTCCAGAATTCACCTCTTAGAATCAATCGCATCGTTTGCGCTGATCTGGGCGATGATCTTCTCCACTCCGTCCTACTCCTCACACAACTACACAATCCAGTTAGATATGTCTCAGTTCCAGTCAAGCAATTCCACTTCTCTGTCCCCAGTTTACCGTCTAGGTGCGTTGGGCTACTGCACTGGTAGCATCACCAACGGCAATTTTGATCAAACATCTTGTCATAATATGAACGGGCTGGAGTTGGACATAAAGCATCTTTTCAAGAATGATCCAGAAGTCCCAGTCCCACACCTTTCAAGAGCTCATAGTGTCTCTGAATTGCTCTACCATGGATGTCTTGCAGCTGCTAGCTTTTCCTTGATCTGCATCGTCCTGGACATCTTCAATTTTGCAATATTGAGAAGGATGGACTACACTCCTAGGAAGTTGAAGGCATATGTTTCGATCTACATCGCTAGTATTTGCTCGCAGATCATTGTCTGGACTATTATGTGTGCAGTCTCGACGACTGTTATTAATCTCGTGGTTGAGCTGGCCAACGCTTACGGTGATGAGCTCGCTTACACTGGTATTGTTGTTGATGTTGGAGTTACAGCTCTGGTTTTAATGAGGGTCTCATTTTCATTAGGGTTAATGTCATCCTTCCTGAAATCTCTGTTGGTTATATCATACTTTGTGAAGAGCAGAAGGAACAGAAATGCCGTCAAAGAGACTGTGGATCATTCGTTCAAAGAAGAAGGTGTGGAGATGACAATCGACTGCTCCACGGTTGGTGATGTGTTTATCACTGGTACACGCTAGTTCTACAATGGCCTAAAATGGCTTAAATAAGAATTAAAAGAACTAATACATACAAAAGGAAATACAACACTCTTCTCACAGCAACCAGTCAATGAACTTACCCCAAACGGTAGTTGGTGGAATGGTTTTAGCCTCGAAATCTGCTTCAATCTGTTCTGCTTCATCAAGGCCAGTAATAACATCAATTTCATCAACTGGATGACCCCAACTCCAATCTCTAGTGAACAGCTTGTGACCGAAATACAACAAGAAGAACACAGGTAAGGTCAAATAAGCAGCAACAAAGTCTGGGCCGTTGAAGTCGAAGAACACTGCATAACCATTCGTGATACAAACCAGTGTAATGACAAACATAAAGTAATAAGTACCATAAGGTTGCAATGGTGTTTTAAATGGCACACGATCCCAAAGACCGTTGTAAAACACAGCCTTTCTCCATCTGAGGTAGCAAACACCAATGATGATCCAGCCAATGAAACCGGAAATAGTACACAAGTTTGAGAACCAGGCAAAGACATTGGCACCTGAACTGGAGACGTTAAGGAAAGAGATCATAGAGAGGGCAGCTGTGAGACCACATGCAATGTAAGGAACACCGTATTTGTTTGTTCTTCTGAAGATCTTTGGGGCATCGCCAACATCAGCCATAGACTTGAGGAAACGGGAAGCAGCATAGAAGAAGGAGTTACCTGAAGACCAAGCCGATGACAGGATAACAGCGTTAATAATGTGGTTAAGAACATGGATACCAACCAGATGGATGCCAATGACGAATGGAGAAGCAGAGGCATTACCAGTTCCCGACATCAAGTCTGGGTTGTTATAAGGAACCATTACACCAATGACCAAAGTACCGAGAATATAGAAGAACATAAGTCTGTATACAAATCTTCTGGCAGCTTTGTTGATGTTTCTTCTTGGTCTCTGAGTTTCTGCACTGGCAATGGCAACTAATTCAGGACTAACGATAAAGGCAAACCCAGATTTGATGACTCCAGTCCAACAATCCAAGAATCTACCAGTGTTGCCTGGAAGCAAGTGGTAAGCAAAGGCACCCGGTGTTTTCCAGTAGTGGAATCCTAGAACTCCGTGTTGGTTTGGAGCACCACCGAAGAAGATGACGACACCGAGGATGATCAGCCCAACAATACAGATAATCTTCAAAGATGCAAACCAAAACTCGGACTCACCATAGTACTTGACAGCCAGGAAGTTCAGTCCAATGATAACAGCAACGAAAATGATGATCCATACAGCAATATGAACTTTTTTAGTCCAATATTCAATCACCAGAGCTGCGGCTGTAACTTCAGAACAGATCAGTATGACAAAGGTATAGTAGTAGATCCATCCTGTGGCGAAGCCAAGAGATGGGCTCACGTACTTCTTGGCCAAGTCTGAAATAGCACCACCTTGTTGAGGAATATAACACACCATTTCACCAAGAGCGTTCATGACAAAGTAAATGACAGTGGAAAGGATCAAGTAACCTGTGAGCAAACCTGCTGGCCCACACTTGGCCAAAGCAGCACCAGACCCCACAAAGAGACCAGTACCAATTGCACCACCAAGAGCCATAAGCTGGATATGTCTAGCCTTCAAGCCCCTGTGGAGATCATCTTCCTCCTCGGCGATGATGGAAGGCTGTGACTCCAACTCCACGACACCAGCGGAAGCCTCTAGGTCGCTTTGCTTCTGTGAAAGGGCAAACGATTCCTTCGATTTATCTGTGTATGACTGTGACGAGGACATTATCGAAATGGACGTCTATTACACGAGAGAACCACTCCAAAACATCGATTCCATGGAAATGAAGCCGGAGTGAACTGGTCTGTATATATATATGTAATCTCTGGTGCCATTCTGGATGCTCGACAACTCAATCGATAAGCAAAGGAACAAAAGACCTCGCTAGATGACCCTGGAACCCGCGTACGTGTTCCTTTGCCTCATCCACACCAGAGTCGAAAGACTTTTCCCTCCACTGTGTCATTCGTCCGCTGCAAAAGGTGAAGTTCCTAGCGACGTGTTGACGCTTCCAAAGTGCCGTGGTCGCCATTCAGGTGCAGCTTTTGATGTAAGTTCCTGCACAAACTGTTCAAAATTTTTCACCAATGCCCTACGGAAAATGCCACTTGCAACCATAGCCGATGGGCTGTGTGTTGTGATTCGCCAGCTGGGAGAGGTGCCAGCCCTATGTTCACCAGTGATTCCGATACACTTGATATCGATCACTGGCTATCAGAGGTGATTGGTAGGTCGATCATGATAGAAGGGTTCCATCGGGAAAGAATGGTGGAATCCCGTCATGATGTCTCTTGACGGAAGAGTCTCTATGTCTCGCTGGCACTACTGTGTAGGAGAGGTGGAGACTGGAATGTAGAGGCGCTGGTGCGCAGTTAAAGAGCCCTATAGGGTACACAGAGTGTGTATTATGGCCAAGTTGCGGGGGAATGGAGCTTCTTAAAAGAGGGCAGAATGGTGTCAAGAGTGATGTGTTGTTATATACCATTTCGGCTAGTCATACTCTATGGGATTTCAATACATGCTTCGTAGAAGAGTTGCTAAGGTGTCTTGGGTAACTCTCCTCTTTCCCACACAGTTTGGCAGAATGCCGAAAACCGTTGAACCGGCATAACGGACTTGAGAAGTTACGGTGATGACTGATGACTCTTCAGAGGTGTTAAGACCGGCCGGTGGGTTTCTTGGCGTTGTGACTGTGTAGCTGGCTGTTGTCAGGTTATGGCTTTGTATTTCCATAGCGTCCGATGGTGATAAGAGTTGATAAGCTCTTGTAACAATCCAAGCTGGAATGTCGATTATCAGCCATAGTGTAACCGTCTCTGAGAAGCACAGTTGAGCGATAGGCTGTGTAGCTGTTAAACAATCGCACGCGTTTGCGTCTCACAATGGCATGATTTCGGGCATTTCCTTGACATATACTGTGTACTTTTCTATTGGCTGAGAGGACCTACTGACGGAGAAAGAACGATGAAGCCCGCATGTGCATGATGTTATCTTCAATGCTGCTCCGTTGATATTTGTCAAAGCCAACGGAACAGCGATCCGTCATCTCGTCAAATGAGATTGAGCAGTGATATCTCCGCAGACTGGCCCTGTGATGAAATTTTGCGTTGAACAGGCAGTTCGATGTGATTGGTCGGGTGTGGAAACCTGTATATTGTATATGAGCCCATAACACCACACCTTGGGTGCTTCCATTAGTTCCGTAATGCCAAATTGAGTACATTAGGCGATTCTGATGTTAGTCACGTGACCATAAAATAACGTGGTAGGGGACACAGTAGATATTCAACAACGAGAGGGTTTCGGTGATGATCAGTATGAAACTTCTAAAAAGGGGGTGGACACATCGCAACGGAACGACACTTTACTCTTCATTTCACGCCTCAGTAGTCGATTACAGGAGTGCTGAACATGACGGATTCCCTAACCAAGAACACTTTCTGGTCTAAAGTGCGGTCTGGTACCAGCAAGATCAGCTCTTTGTCAACATCGCTGGGAAACCTTTCGCTCAGAACGGAGCATGACGGGGACTCCATAAACTCAACACTGATACACAAAGCACTGGTGAAGCACTACAGAGAAACCGGACAGAGCTATCCGGAATGGCTCGGTGTTTCTCCTGATGAGGAACCACCTCAGGAGTCAAAGTCATTCTTACATCCACAGCAATTCATGCGTCGTGAAAGGAACGAGCCACAGTCAGCTGGGACATCATCGGCTGATAGTGCGAAGCCCAGAAGACCAGCAGCAAGTACTTCCTTCAAGGACATCTATGTACGTTCATCACCTGCGCAATCAGAACAGACACAGCAACAGTCGTCACAACCACCGCAGCTCCAGTCCCGTCCGTCGTTTGGCCAGTACGGCCAATCACAATGGAGCTCTTCACTACAAAAGGTTGAAAGTAATGACCGCCAGGGCTCCTCGCACATGAGAGACCGCTTGAAGAAGACCTCCTACAACCGTACGAACTTCGTGTAGGTCGCCTCCTCATTGGCTCAAAAGCTTTTTAGAATATGCATCGCAAATATGTACCAATATCGAAGTGTCTTTTCTATTCTACGTATGATTTGTCGAAGCGTGTAAAGCGTAGCCCTTGTAGAATCCCGTTCTGCAACGTGATTGGCTGACTGGGCTGGTACTGTGTATTGTGCGTCTTGCCGCGGTAGCGAATGAGCTTTGCTCAAAGTGCGGAATTGGCATTCCTATGGATTGTTCAAGATTTGTGTAACTGGGGAAACGGTAATCCCCATTGACCTGATCAAACTCTAAACCCACACTACTTAAACCTCCCGCCATGTTCACAACATCAACGGTTTGGTCAAAGTAAACAAAGTAAACCAAACACACAGCGGCTAGGTCAAATGGGTATCAAAATTGCTATTGATCGTGGCGGTACGTTCACTGACTGTGTCGTCTCCACTGGTGAGGAGAAAAGAGTGCTGAAGCTGTTATCTGTGGACCCACAGAACTACAAAGATGCGCCGTTGGAAGGTATCAGGCTCATTATGGAGCAGCTCTCCGGTAAGAAGATTCCCCGTGGCGAGCCACTGGACACTTCTGGTATTGAGAGTATCCGTATGGGTACCACAGTGGCTACGAACGCGCTGTTGGAGAGAAAAGGTGAGCGTTGTGCTCTTATCACTACGAAGGGTTTCAAGGATTGTTTGGTGATAGGGGACCAGACGAGACCAAAGATCTTTGACCTGAAGATTGAGAAGCCAAGTCTGCTGTACGAAACTGTTGTTGAGGTTGATGAAAGAGTCACTCTGGAGGACTTTTCGGAGGACCCGGAGCTGCACACTACTGAGGTCAACGGTGAAACGCTCGTTAAGGGTCAAAGTGGTGAGACTGTGAGAGTGTTGAAGACTCCAGACGAACAAGAGATAGAAAGTGCCTTAAACATCATATATGCATCTGGGATCAGATCTATAGGTGTTGCCTTGTTACATTCTTACACTTACCCTCAGCATGAGCAACTCATCGGTAAGATTGCAAAGCGAGTTGGTTTCACTCATATCTCACTCTCGTCTGAGCTGAGTCCAATGATCAAGCTAATCCCAAGAGCCAACTCTTCCATCGCTGATGCGTATTTGACGCCAGAGATCAAGAAGTACTTACAGGGCTTTACCTCTGGGTTGAAATTCCCAGATGATGCCAAAATTGAATTCATGAAATCAGATGGTGGTCTTGTTGATGCAAAGAAGTTCTCTGGACTTTCTGCAATCTTATCTGGGCCTGCAGGTGGTGTTGTTGGTTACTCTGCTACTTGTTACGATCCAAAGAATGGTGTTGGTCTTATCGGCTTCGATATGGGTGGTACATCGACTGATGTGTCTCGTTATGGCGGTGCCTATGAGCACGTCTTTGAAACAACAACCGCTGGTGTTACAATTCAGAGCCCACAGCTGGATATCAATACCGTTGCTGCGGGTGGTGGTTCAAGATTGTTTTGGAAGAACGGTTTGTTTGTTGTTGGTCCTGAATCGGCTTCATCGCACCCAGGTCCAAGTTGTTACAGAAAAAACGGTCCATTGACAGTGACCGATGCCAACCTGGTTTTGGGAAGATTGGTTCCAGAGTTCTTCCCAAAAATCTTTGGTCCAAACGAAAATGAATCATTGGATGAAGTTGTGACAAGAAAAAACTTTGAAGCACTTACAAAACAGATCAATGAAGAACTAGGTTCTAAACTTACAATTGATGAAGTAGCTTATGGTTTCATCAAGGTTGCAAACGAAACAATGGCTCGTCCTATCAGACAACTAACTGAAGCTAAGGGACACGTTGTTTCTGATCACAGATTGGTGACATTTGGTGGTGCTGGTGGCCAGCATGCTGTTGCTGTCGCTGAGAGCTTGGGTATTGACACCGTCATTGCTCACAGATTCTCTTCAGTCCTATCCGCATATGGTATTCTTCTTGCTGATGTTGTTGAAGAAGCGCAGGAGCCATCTTCGCTGGTTTTGAGTGCTGAGAACCAACACCTCATTGATGAAAGATTCGACGCATTGGTTCAGTCTTGTACAGAAAAGCTTAAAGAACATGGCTTCAAAGATGAGGATTTGACATTTGAGAAGTACTTGAACTTGAGATTCAGAGGAATGGAGGCTCCATTGATGATTCCAGAAACTGAAAAATCATTTACAGATGAGTTCTTGTCGTTGCATAAGAGAGAGTTCGGCTTCATCTTTACAGATAAAGATATCATCGTTGATGACATCAGAGTCCGTGCTATAGGTAACTCGCATCGCGAGGCTGCTAAATCTATCGATGATGAGCTCGCCTCTCTTGCTACTATTGATGTTGATACATCAAAGGCACATCTCTCAAAAGATGTCTACTTTGAATCTGGTCGTGTTCAAACACCAATCTACCGTTTAGAAGATCTCGCTGTTGGTACAAAGATCCAAGGTCCTGCTATTCTTGCAGATGGTACCCAGACAAACGTTATTCCACCTCATGCAGTTGCTACCATCTTGTCTGAGCATGTTTTTATCAAGATAAGCCATGGAAAGGGTACAAAGGTCGATGCCTCTGCTATTGACCCTATTCTCCTTTCTATCTTCTCACATCGTTTCATGGATATTGCCGAACAAATGGGTAACCAATTACGTAAAACTTCTGTTTCCACCAATGTGAAAGAAAGATTGGATTTCTCTTGTGCTTTGTTTGATCCTGAAGGTCAACTTGTTGCAAATGCCCCTCACGTTCCGGTTCATTTGGGTTCAATGTCTACAGCTATTAAAGCACAGGCTAAACTTTGGGAGGGGAAGCTGCGTCCCGGTGATGTTATTGTCTCTAACCACCCAGAAGTTGGTGGTACTCATTTGCCAGACATTACTGTTATCACACCTGCTTTCAAGGACGGGAAGATTATCTTTTACGTTGCAGCCCGTGCTCATCATGCTGATATCGGTGGTACCCTTCCTGGTTCGATGCCACCTAACTCTAAGGAACTTTATGAAGAAGGTGCTGCTATCTACTCAGAGCTTCTTGTCAGTGAAGGTAAGTTCAACGAAGAAAGAATTATTGATATCCTGTTAAGGGAACCTGCAACACATCCTGGTTGTTCTGGTACAAGACGTTTGAGTGACAACTTGAGTGATCTTAGATCTCAAGTCAGTGCTAACCAAAAGGGTATTTCTCTGATTGAAAAGCTTGTGAACGAGTTTACACTTGACGTTATATGGAAATACATGGAGGCTATTCAAGACAACGCTGCAGCTGTGGTGCAAAAGAGACTTATGGAGCTGAAAGAAAAGTATGGTTCTAGTTTTGGTTGCGAAGACTATATGGATGATGGTTCTACTATCAAGTTGAATGTTACTCTAGGTCCTGAAGGCAACATTTTTGACTTCACTGGAACATCACCCCAGATGTACGGTAACTTGAACGCACCAGAGGCTATCACTAACTCTGCACTCTTGTATTGTTTGAGATGCCTTGTTAACGAGAACATTCCCCTAAATCAAGGCTGTCTACGTCCTGTGAAGGTTATAATTCCAAAGGGTTCTATTCTATCTCCGTTAAAAGGTGCTGCAGTTGTTGGTGGTAATGTCATGACCTCACAACGTGTCACTGATGTTATTCTCAAGGCCTTTAGAATCCAGGCCGATTCTCAGGGTGATTGTAACAACTTGACCTTCGGAACTGGTGGAAATGATGAGGATGGGAACTATGTTCAAGGATTTGGCTACTATGAAACCATTGGTGGTGGTCACGGTGCTGGTGATGGCTGGAATGGTACCTCTGGTGTCCATACTAACATGACTAACACCAGAATGACCGATGTGGAAGTGTTTGAGAGACGTTATCCTGTTTTGTTAAGAGAGTATTCCATCAGAAAAGGCTCTGGAGGTGCTGGTAAGTACAAAGGTGGTGATGGTGTTGTCAGGGACATTGAGTTCAGAACCCCTGTCAAATGTTCTATTTTGAGTGAAAGAAGAGTCATTGCACCTCACGGACTGAATGGCGGAAAAGATGCTGCCAGGGGTGAAAACTTATGGATCAAAAGAGATGGACACGTCATTAACATCGGAGGGAAGAACACTGTTCAAATGGACGTTGGAGATAGAATAATCATCAGGACACCAGGTGGTGGTGGTTACAGTGAAGAAACTTGAGTATGTATATTTGTCACGCTAATGTTAATAAACCACAAATGAAAACGAATATTAATGAAGTCAATGTACTCGAGATGTTGTCTAGCCTTGGTAATCCTGCGAGCTGACATCGTCTTGCTCCTCAATGATGTGGTCGATCTTATCCGTGTCAGCCTTCTCATCATCATAAGCACTATTGTTATTACTGAGAGTGTTTCTTGGACCCTTGAACGTTCTATGGGCATACGCAAAGTAATAGGACATGGATAGTATCCATGTTCCACATGTGAGTACCACTGTGTAGTTCATAGTATCCTTATCAACATCTGGTGACGATGGGAACATCGCCATGATAATAGTAAAGTTTGTGAAGCAGATGGTGATGATGTTGACAATTGGTGAGAGGATTGTGCCCATATAGAACGTTCCTGGCTTGAAACGAACAGACTCATCCTTTGACCATTGACGGAACATTCTAAGGATGATTGGTGTCTGCCATGCGAAATAGTTACCACACACGTAGAGCGTGAACAGGGCATTGGCAGCAGTATCGTTGATAAGACAGAGAAGACCGATGATCAAAGCAAGGATACCGGCAAAGCAGATGGCTCTGATGGGGACTTTAAGCTTGGAATTGACAACCTTCACGATAGAGGAAAATGGCAGCCCGTTATCACGAGAGAAGGCCCAAATTTGACGGGAAGTCGCAGTGATGGTGGAGGCTCCCATGAGCCATTGGCAACAGCATATGAGAACCATGAACGCAATGGACCAGTTCTTCCCAAGAGAATCGTACACCAGCTGGGCCATCGGCTGGCCAGAGCCAGTGTCAATGACACTGGCCAGGTCTGGGTTGATACAGAAGGAGCACACCATGATGATAAGCCATCCCAAGATACCTGTTGATGCGATGGAGCCGAGAATACCAATTGGAACGTTCTTCGTGGCGTTGTGAGCCTCCTCAGACATGTGAACACAGGAGTCAAACGCACCAATGGTCCAGATCGCAGGCATGAACCCATTCATGACCCACGACCAGCCTGTCCCCCAATCACTGAGGTTCTCAACAGTTCCAAAGACAAATTTAGCATCGTTCTTGGTCTCTGTTCCGATCAGCATCGTGAATATGAAGAATATCACAAGTGCAACGTTACAGATGACAGAGAGGGACTGCAACTTGGCCACACCATAGGATGCAACACAAGCTGTTGCAACGTGAGAGACGATGCACGCTGCGTAGACACCGTACACGATGCCTCGTGAGATGTCAAAATCACCATCCTTGGCGATGTAGACAATGGAAAGCAGCTCCTTGGCAAACCCATAGTCGATGGAACAAAGAGCACTAGTCAAAGCGATAGAATTTGTATTACCAACGAGGTAAGACAGTGGAATACGCAACGAGTCAGGAGCATAGTGATAAGTCCAATAGTACAACCCACCAGCAGTTGGAATGGCGGACGCCAGCTCACTCATACACAGGCCAACGCCAAAGATGAATATGGAAGCAACAGCCCAGCCCCAGATGCCACCGTTGTTGACGGTGTAGATCTGGCCTAGGACACTTGCGATGGACGGAAGCACCGACATAATAGAGAACGCAACACCAATCATGTTGAAAGGACCAAACTGACGAACCAGCTCATGCTTATAACCAGCAAGGGCCAGCAGCTCGTCATCATCCAGGTGTTCCTTCTCAGCAAGACGGGCGTCGATAGGAACGTGGGAATGAACATCACGGACCTGTGACATCTGGGCATTCAAATCCGTGTTAAGTGCATTGGACTTGATGGATTTGAGTCCATTGGAGAGCACAGATGTGATCTGTGTCATAGCTGTACCGCGAGATGGAGTTGATGTTCAGTGCTGCAATACAGTGTTAAGGATTATAGTGACTACTAGGGTTATATATATATAATCACTATCTCCTTTTATCTCTCCATCTGCCTAATACTTGTAATCAATGCACGTTCTTTATCTTATCAGAGGTGTAATGAAGAGCAAGGACGTATTATGTGATGATGATCAACGGTATGACTTTGGATCTCCACACCCAGATCAAGTTGCTACATGCTATTTGCCAGTGTGATGTATGTAAATAAAAGCCATACCCATGCAATGTGTTCATGCACAACGTAGAAGGGCTTCAAAGGTCCTGGAACAAGTTCCGCAGGCCTTGATTGAAAGCTCTGATGGTTGCAGCAGATGCACATGGCGCATTTCCAGTTGTTTAGGAAAGGTGAAGCGACGATTGACCAGATAGCAACGGTGGTGTGCCTTAAAGGGAAAGACTGTGCACTTCTGCGCTTTCCAAATATGTGTCAAAAGCTTCGCATCTTGTTGTCCATGGTTCAATTGGGCAGTGAATCTCCAGTTCTCTTGCTTGTAGAAGGCTGACAGCCGTTGAGCAAGAAATCTTGGCCTCGCTCCAACGAACTTATAAACCGTCCCTTTTCCTACGTCTTTTCCCTATATTTTACAAGCATATACGCTCATACTGTTATACATCCATAGCTCTACAACTAATGACACAATCAGTATCACCGACGCCCAATTGTGCTGTGGATGATCTCAAACTGCGTCGTTCCTCCAGATTGTGAGGCTTTGTTGGGGAGTAAGTGCTACTGATTCTACACGGCAAACCGTTATCTCTTCACGTTCAATCGCATAACTTCAGGCCGAGGTCTTATCGCCGATCAAAGGCTGCCGTACTGTGACAAAAGCCACCTTGGGCGTAAGTCAATTGGCCACTGAGGACCTTGTTGAAGAAGGAGGTGTCGTTGTATGCTCTGGTGATCTGTCATTGGTTGCTGAGCGACCAAGGCTCTGTGTCCTTGTGCCCTGTCGCAGCTTCAGTTGGCGAATTGGTGATCCTCCATTTTGACGTCGCACAGGCGATGCATAATGGCAGCCTACAAGTTCGACGATGAAATCCCCCCGGCATTTCCTCTCGCTTTATATGACTAGATTCTGCTGATTGAGGCTTGTCGTAAGAGACGGCGCCAGAGGGAGAGAAGACTGTGAAGTTCGGGTGATTCGAGTGCTAGTCAAAGGCGTTGCAGAGAGGCTTTCAAGCGACAAGCGTAATGTGACGTTGAAGCGTTGTCTCTTTCGTCTGCTTGAAGGTTTGGGGTGTTATAAACACCAAAACCCTAGTTATATCGGAGAATGAGGCAGGTCTTGGTTGTTCATCTTGATAATTAGCAATAAAAGCCCTATTTGAGTAGATAAGCATTGACGTTTAGGTGTGTATTCCTTGTAGAAGTGATTAACATACGCCACAAGTTACCAGCTGTCTCTGCCTTTGCTGAGGCCTAAGAATAGAAAGTTCTACAGCAGGATCACACGGTCAGCAATTGAGCTCCTCTGTAGTGGGTTTCATCGCTTGGACTCGTTGTATTGGTCAAATCAGCTGCGGACATTGGCTCCATCTCCAGCAGTGTGAAGCGTTGGTGTGAGCATAGCTGTCACAGAACATCCAAACACCATCTAATATCCATGCTATTACAATGGAGAACTAACTACACTTTCTAAGACATAACGCATTAAGTTAAAATCCTATTAAAACATGCACAGCTCTTTGAACTTAGTACAATCTGTGGGATGGACCCATAGAAGACTTGATGACCAAAGAACCAACGTTTTGCCAGTTCTTCTTCAACAAGGAGACCAAGAAGTTAACAGCCATCATGATCTGGTTGACCAAGATGTCCTCCTCCATCTCAACGTTACCAACAGCAACGGCCAAACACAAGACCTTCTTCAATTGGAACTTGATGGTGGACTTGACCTCGTTGACCTTACCGTACAAGTCATCGTTGTGGGAAACTGGGGTTGGGAACTTACCAGCCTTGGACAATTGTGGACCCAACAATCTTGGGACTTGCTTGATCAAGACTTCGGAAGCAACGAAGGCGTTGTACTTCTTGGCCAACTTCTTAATCAACTTCTTGTTCTTGTTCAACTTCTTCAAGTCATCAACAGACATGGCATCGACACCAAGAGATTTAGCTCTGTCAACATCGAAAGCATCACCGAAGATACAGATGGACATGTTTGGTCTTGGAACTTGTGGAAGCTTCAAGGAACCAGAGAAACGCTTGTCTCTCTGTGGGTCGTAGTTCTTCAAACCAACTTGCAACTCAACAGTCTCCAAGAAGTTTCTCTTCTTGGTCTCGTTGGAGTAGGTAAGGATGTCCTTAACGTGCTCTCTAACTTGGGAGGTAGAAACTTTAGACATGTTTGCTGAATGTATCTGTCTTCCAATGAAATTGGTGGTCCTGTGAGGTTTTGCGACGGATAAAGAATTCAAATCTAGTGCTAAAAGTAATGGAACGAACAGGATCTCCAAAAATTTTTCACCTCCCGTTGCCAAAGGTGATACACCCGCACACCACACTTAGGGCTCGTTTGCGCTTTGTTCCAGTTTTTCACTCGTGGTGTAAGGGTGTGTAGCCCTAACGCAGTCACAAAATGACGTTCGCCATAATTGAGCAGCACTGGGAGAAGAAACAGAGGTGGCTGCAATTGGAATTCGGTTCTATCCTTGCTGATAGCCTGGTACTGTGTACTGTGAACGTTATAAGGGCTATTGAATCGGGATTGTTTCACCATTGGGGTTGGTCATTGGCCTTCATCAGTGCTTCCTGAACTTTACGCTGTGTCCCCTATCGTCTAAACATCGAAACGGTTATGAGCCATTGTGATCTATGGTTATGAAGCACTGCTGTGTCTGGTTCGGGCAACATATATAAACAGTGGTTAAGAGTTGACACAATTTGACCCATTGAATCACTCTCCACTCCCAATTGAATCATCCAATTGACAATGTTCACTAATCAGCCACTTCTTAATCTCGTATTCAGATCGGTACGACACTACTCCTCGAAGAAATCCGCGAGTTCCGCCAGGTATATCGCCAGACAGAAAAGAGACCCGTTCACAAAGGCTGCAAAGTTCCTCAACTACAAGTCCAGAGCTGCCCATAAATTGATCCAAATAGATGACCATTTCAAGTTATTCAAGCCAGGGTTCTCTGTGGTGGACCTAGGATTTGCTCCTGGTGCGTGGACCCAAGTCGCAGTGGAGAGGACGACCCCTGGCGGCCGTGTACTGGGTGTTGATATCATTCCAGCAAATCCTCCTAAAGGTGCTTCAGCTTTACAGGCAAATATACTGAGCAAGAAGACACATGTGATAGTGAGAAACTTCTTTTCAGAGCCGCAGCATACTGGTGAACTCGAATTGGATCAAAGTTATATTGCTTCTGAAATGCAAGAGACCGTGGAACGTGACTTGGCCAGTGACGATGAGGAAATCATCTTGAAGGAGAATGAAAAGTACCCGGTTGACATTGTGATGAGTGATATGTATGTTCCAGTTGAACCCCCGGAGAGATTTTGGAATAATACAACTAATTCTGCATATATTAGGATGGCCAATACGTCAGGCCTCGCTATCAAGGATCACGCAGCAAGCATTGTAAGTGCCTTTTTGTTTCCTTCTCATCGACTCATACTAACATCTAATCCTAAAAAAGGATCTATGCGATGCGGCACTAATTATGGCAATTGACCTTCTAAAGCCAAAGGGGTCCTTCATCTGTAAATTCTACACAGGAACAGAAGATGCTGGCTTAGAGAAGAGGCTCCAAAGGGTATTTGATAAAGTGAAAAGATACAAGCCGGAAGCCAGTAGATCAGAATCAAAGGAGATGTACTTTGTGTGTCAAAAGAAGAAGAAAGACGTTAATAAGCTTAAAGTGTTTAGTTAATGCGATGTATATATGAACAATTGTCATATTATAGTTTTACTAGTTCATGGTATTTATAAAAACCAAAGCTTTGAAACGTTGTTTATTTTATTTCATTTTGATGTTCTAACATGTACAGAAGTGTATAATGTTGCTCTTCCTCGCTCGTCAAGTGTTACTCATCAGCCTCAACCTCCTCTTCTTCAGCAGCTTCAACCTCATTCTCGACGGCTGGCTTCTCCTCCTCAATGGCCGTTGTTTCCTGCTCTTTCTCTTCTTCAACATCTTCAGCATTTACCTCAACAGGTTCGTCGTCATCATCTCCATCTAGGTCAACAAGGGCCCCCTCAACTTGAGGGAATCCAGCATCAACACCTGGAATTGAGATTCTTTCAGCAGTAGCTGGCTTCTGCGATGATTTCAAATCTGTCTTCCACAAATCAATTGACTTGGTAACATCCACACCATAGTTGAACCCAAGCACAGAGGCTTCTACTGGTCTATCACTAAAATTCAGCAATTCAACAGCACTGGCAAGATCACCATTACTCCAGTAAGAATTAAATGCAATGTTGAACTTGCCTTTGGCCTTTGCGTGTTGTGCCAATTTTCCAAGTTCAGATTTGAGGTTCAGGGAGGTGTATATTAGGAACAAACTTTCAATGTCTTCAGCTTTTTCAAATGACTCAATAGCCAAGTTGTATTGGAAAGAAGTGAGCGCTAAATCACCGAGTGATTTCCATTTGTGTGCATTGCTGTCCTTTGAGGCAATTGCGTGTGCAGTGGTGAAATCACGAAGTTTCAACGCAATTTCAAACTTCTGTTCCTCATCTGGGGAAATCTCAAGAGCTTCTTGCAAATACTCCTGAGCTTCCAAGAATCTGGAAATCTTCAGCAGATCCTCCTTTTCCACAGCACCCAAATATTCTTCATTAGCTTGTTCAATTTCTCCTCTTAGCACCAAGGTTTGGTACTCAAGCACAGAAAGGGATAAGTGGTAACTCATAACGTTGATATCCTTGTCAGAAACGTAAACTCTGTTATCACGCGCCAAGTAACCCAAAAGGTAGTTTGGCTTTTCAAAGTGGGCAATGTTGTACACATTACCACCAACGAGGTAGTTCAATCTGTTCGAGTTTGTGGTAAAGATGAAGACGTCACCGACAAACTTACCAGAAGTGATGGTCTCGCTAACATCATACAAGAGATCAAAACTCTCCTCAACACCTTCTTCTGGATCAACGGTATTGTTTTGCAAAGCTTCGACGAAAAGATCTCTATCAAATTTCAGAACGAATGATGTTTCTGCACTAGTGATCATGACCAATTCACCCGATTCAGACCAGATAACATCTGTTGCCTCGACATCAATTCTTCTAACGATCTCACCAGATTCCCAATCGTAGAAAATGACAAATCCATCACCTTTAACACCTAGTAATGCACCACCGTACAGCTTTTCCACTCCGTAAACGAAATCAATCTCACCATTGGTCTTTGGTTTAAAGTTCTTGTGGATGGAGATTCTGTTCTGTGAATCTGTGATTGCATACAAGTTCGAGTCATGGGCCCACACAAAATCGTTTGCAGAGCCATAAGCCTTGTTTCTCCATGCAAGTGCGGTGTAAACTATGTATTCACCATCACCTGTAACTGTAACGAAACGACCATTTGGAGAATGTTTCAGAGATGATGGGAACACCTCAACAGCACCGAGATCCTTTGCTGACAAAGGCAAAGTTTCACCGTCCTCAACGCCTTCAGTCCCCTTGATAACTGAGCTGAAAACCTCATTATGTTTAGACCAGATGATCTTACCGACTGGGTCCATGGACAAACGTGGTTCGTCGTCACCCAACTGCAACACGGTAAAACCAGCGTCAAAACCAACACCGATTGAGTTTGATGATGGGTGTGAAGCGACACACCATGCCCTTTCCAGCCCGTAGTTCAAGGTCTTTTCAAGCTTATAGGTGTTTGCGTTCCAAATCTTTATAGTTGCATCTTCAGAACCAGAGATGATAATTGGCAATTCTCTGTGGAAGATTGCAAATGAAACGTTTGCAGAGTGTCCTTCCAATGTGGCAACACAAGACTTTGTCTGATAATCCCAAATCTTGACTGTCTTATCATCAGACGAAGTGATCAAATAAGGTTTGTCGGCCTGAGGGTAATAACTAACGTAGTTGACACCTTTAGTCTCGTGTGCGTTCAACGTAAAGTTTGGAGTGCTGTTACCCAATGACCAAATCTTCACTGTGTGATCCAGGCATGCAGATGCAAAAGTGTTTGGATCCTTTGGGTTGAAAGCCAACGACATGACAAAGTACTGGTGGCCTTCAAACACCTGTTCCAACTTCCAATTGTTTTCCCAGTTCCACAATCTGATCGTTCCATCGTCAGAAGAAGTGAGGATGTAAGGACGGGTTGGGTGTACTGCAATGCAACGGATATAGTCTGGATGTGCCTCGAACTGTGTGATCTTCTCACCAGTGTTGAAGTTGTAAACACGAACTTGGAAATCATCTGCACCGACAACAATCCAATTCTTTCTAGCGACAAAGCAGCCGGCACGGATCGGCACCTCAGTGACGTCGATCGACTTGATCTTTGCGCCTGTCTCATACGACCAGATCTCCACGCGCCCAGAGTACAGAGTCGTTAATACCCAAGGCTCCGTTGGGTGGAAATCGATCCCTTTCACCCTGGCGGTACGCGAGCTGAATTGTTTCTTCAGGGCGGTGTTAGTACTGGTCAAGGATAGGAGGCCCACGGTCCCGTAATACTCACTTTAACGTCCAACAGCATGGTTTTTAAACTCGGCTTAAATCAAAAGGGGGGCACAGCGACTCCGTGGGAGCTTTTCTCTTTGTTTCCTTATAAAACGCTTCAAACACACACAAACGGGAATTGACCACAGCGCTTAATCTCCTGACTCGGTATCTTTGGAAAGCTGTGATGAATTACGCAACAAATGTGGTTCTTGTTGCCGCTGTTGCTGTTATTGTTGTTGATTTCTCTGTTTTAACCGCCCGGTGTCGTGTCTTTTTTCTGGGTTGACGTTGTTGATGTTCTGTTCAATTCCAAATTTCCTCGATCCCCTTTAGAAAAAAAACAACAAACCACAAAACCGAAGAAACCAGCTCATTCGAAAAAGGAGGGAAATTTCGCAGCGAGCGCGATCTGGTTGGAGAAGTGTGTGCTTATGTAAGCCCAGACGTAAGAATTTGTTCCGGTTGTATCAAAACCGGTGGTTTTGCGGCTAAACTAAACCGTCTTTCCTTGCCCCGGCGGTTTTTCGGAAAAACTTGTGAACGCTTTTTCTGTTTTTCTTTTGGTGTGTGTGTGAGCCTTTGCTTGTTTTGTTTTTTCATGAGTGTTCAATGTTTCCGGGGACTAACTTGAATACTTTTATCGCCACTTTTTGCCTCCATTTCAGTGCCTTGAGGTGTGAGTTTTGCCACAAGTTCGTCCCACTCACTTGATTACTTCATTGCTCACGTGTTTGTTACCTGGACTGTATCCCTGCGTGTCGTGTGTTGCTAGAGGAACATACGTATAGGCCATTTGTTACCCCAGATATTTTAGTTCCAGAGAGTGTTTATCGTTGAGACGTTTGTTCTTGCTGGTTGTGCTGTTTCCAGTGTGCTTTGGTGATTTGGTGCTAGTCGTTTTCAACAAGTAACGATGGACGATATCCCGCTCAGGATTAGAACTACAGAGACATTTGTGGATGCTCCGCAGCCACAACAACCACAGCATCAAGAGCAGCAGCATCAAGAGCAGCAGCAGCATTCCCGGCCTGCCTCGCCCATGGCTCCACCAGCCTGTCCCAAACTGGACCAAGTGGACATCTCAGAGGCTCTGAACAACAATGACAACAAGACTCTGGATGTGAATGCGCTCGAGCCGTTGACTGCGCTTGCGCTGCTGGACTCGCTCATCAAGAGGCTCATGGACTTGAAAGATGAAACAGAACTGGTGATTGAAAGCAACTGTTCCGAAGCTAGCCAAGATGAGGAAGAAGAAGAGAACCCACTGTCACCGAAGAAACGCCGGTGGTCTGATGAAGGTAGTGAAACGTTGGTTATAGGTGAACACGAAGCTGTGTTGAGTGAGGAACCATCGCCATCTTCAGAACTTGGCCAACGACAACGGCTGGCGAAGAGGTTTGACCTTAAATTTGATCCTAACATTTCAGCAACCTCCTACTTGGAAAGGATCCACCAATACTGCCAGTTCTCAACGGCAACATATCTGGCCACGGCCTATTACATCCATAGAGTAGCTGTCGAGTTGAAACTCGTCAAGTTGACTAACCTAAATGTCCACAGGTTGATCATCGCTGCTATACGGATCAGTTGCAAAACTTTGGAGGACATAAACCATAGACAGCTGTTCATTGCAAAGATGGGAGGCGTCAATGCTAAGGACCTGCTTTCTCTGGAAATCACTCTACTGTTTCTCATAAAATTCGAATGCCAAGTCAATGAATCAACCTTGGCCCAGACCATCACAAATGTTAAACGGTTATTGAACCCTTGATGATTCTTGTTTTATGCCCGTGTCGGTTATCACACCGCCTTTATTTATGTCATGTGTTATGTGTGTGTTGTTTTCTAATTAATTCAGATACTTTGCTTAATGATTAATGATATATTCTTCTGTGTGTTTACTCCTCCAATGTCCATGATGCCGTTCTCTTGTGTAAAAGCAATGGTGAACTGGCCCAATTTGTGGTGTAGAACACGCTTGTACAGTTGGCATGGCAAGTCTTTGTGCCACTTGTAACTGCTATAAACATCACAAAAGTAGATAGATTATCGTTAGATTATTCCAAAAACCTCCTCCTCCTCCTCCTCTGTATTTTTGCTAGTTAGTATGATTAGGTTCTTTATCAAAACGGTGTATCGGTTATTTGTCATATCTGCGTTGATTGTTCTTCTATTGCCATGAGACTATTTCAACTCGAACAGAAACAGCTCTTAGTTGTGAAACAACTCTTAATTGTGATACCAATGTTGTCAGTCTTGTCAACAGCGCTCATAACTGCAGACTATACACCTGATAATTGTGATGTGACTTCAGCTACAAAGAAGAGCACTTCGTGGATTCCGTATACAGGATTGAAACTACTCAGAGAAGTCGTTTTCAGAGACGATTCAGTCCGCAGATACATGTCCTCATCTCAATGCGATAAAGGTGAGTTGGAGGCACAAACGATCTCTGGAACTGGTGATGAGGCAGATGTGGCATGGGGGATGCCAATGTGTTTCTTTAGTGAAAGGAGAATAGTCGTTGATGACCCGAAGAAGCATATGAAGCCCAGATATAGAAACATTTCACTCAGTGACCTTCCAAAATTGCCTCATTCAAGAAACCCACTTGCCAAACCACCACAGGTCTTGAGCTTAGAACCAAGGTCCCTTAGTGATAAGTTACAAGATTTATTGGAACAATTGAGTCGAGATGGACAGCTCGTGGAGCATACACAGGGTTCATTGGTTTCCAAATTACAAGACCTAAAAGTGATTTCGTACAACAACCTAACACAGGATGACGTTAACCAATTGAAATGTTTCAAGATGGCTAGAAGAAAGAAATATTCACTGAGGAATAAAACATTGTACTCTCCAAACACATGGGTTGGAGGGTTGTTCGAATGCCATGTTTCAGAAAGTGAAAAGTTGAGATATTTAGCAAGTTTGAAGAGTGCGGGTAGTAAAACTACACCAGCCATTCCATTCCAAATATCGTGTAACAGTTCCAAGCCACTACTTCCCTTGATTGCAGATGATGCCACGTCAATTTCTGCATCTTTGGACGATGATCGTTTGTTAAAGTTGAGAATTCCATATTTACTCACACCTGCAGTCTCACCTTTGGAAACTTTGAAATTAGGTGGTAAACTTCCCCAGCTCAACAAGTTTCAACCCAGTGATGTTAATAACGATTCATCTCTGTACAACGATGAAAAGTGGTATGAAGGCATTAGTGCAAGTGAAGACTACCACTATTCTCCAGAAGATGGAGAAAAGGTGCTAAAAGCGTTAAGACATTCTAAAAGCCTTGTTGAAGACCTCTTGAAGCACAGAGAAGATGCAAATATTAGACTGTTGTTTCAACAGGATGATATAGAATTGAAACTGATTTATCTGTTATCAAAGTTGGACAATGCAGAAACTTCTTTACAATTTCTAAAGTCACTACAACAGCCATGGGATGAGCTCACTCTATCAGAGGAGAGATTTCACTATTCCAACTTCTAGCTTTTTTTAATGCACAATATAGATGATGCATATTTTAATCCAGAGAATACACTTTAATGTTTAAATTTATAATTTGGGAGGCTACCAAGCCCATGGTGAAATTGGTGACAAGTATATAAGGACTGATGTTGGTTGACTTCTTCTCTTTCTTGGTTTCCCCTGGTTCGTGGTTGTAGCCTACACCGACTTTTAACTATGGACCAAATTAACGAACTCACGAAGAAAGCTATGGAAAAAGGTGAAGAGCTCTCCAAGAATATCATGGAACATGGTAAAAACTTTACATCTGGTGGCTCCAAGACAAAGGATGATGCTTTGAAAAATGGTGGAAAGATGAATGATGCTGCCAAAGATACTGCTAGCAAGGCTACAACGGAATGAATATGTTATGCACTTTAACCAATTTCATACCTTTTATCTGCTAAAGTGTAGATTAATACTTGATGGTAAATGAGGTGTTACAACCGTATTTGCCGTATTGATTTGGGTGTGCTAAGTCCTTCTGCTTTAAAACAATATAAACCCGTTCACATCTTTCACCTCGATTGTAGTTTTGTCAAGTTTGGTTAACATTGTCACACCATGAAGGACTATTTAAAGGAATACAAGTCTGAGAAGCTACAGGAAGAGGAGAAAAAGATTGAAGGAGAGATTAAGAAGATTGAAAGGGACGACGGTGAGAACATTGGAGGAATTGCAGGTGGTCAAAGTGTTTCCAAATGGGCCGCTAAAGGCCACGATGGTGAAAGGGAATTGAAATTGGAAGAAGGTGAACTAAACCAAAACTTGCAAAAGCAGGATGAGAAGAAGCTGAAGAAGAAATGATTTCGGTAAATTTTGATTAGGTACACACTTATGACGTTTGAAATACAAATCTGTATGTATAATGGCTTGTAGCAACAATCTGCCCCAAGAAACCAGTATTTGCTCTCTTTCAGAAAACCGCAACTGTTATAAACTTTGTACATAGCCTTATAATGTCACAAGTTTATTGCACACTTCCAACCATATCACGTTCTCTTTCGTAATTTCTGTTCTATAACCCCAAGATTAGGGCATTAGCAAGAGCAACAATGGATCATTGGTTGCTCTGCGAAGTCAACTATATAAAGGCTTTAAAACCAAATCTTCAACACCTCTACGTATCTGCTGAGCAAAAACAAAACAGAGAAATAAATATATACAATGAGTGACATTAAGTCAAAGGTTGAAAACACTGTTAAGGATCAAGGCCAAAACTTTGGGGGTGTTGCGGGTGGTACTGATGTTTCCAAAGCAAAGGATAACGCTAGTGAGCAACTTAACAAGGTTAAAGACCAGGGCCAAAAGGTAGGTGATAAAGTTGGTTTAGGGGGCAACTGAAACCTTTCAGTTTCAGCTCTAGAATAATTTCACAGTGTTTAAGGAGGATTTGCCAGTGGTGAATGCCGTACAATTTCGAAATATTTTTTTGATATCATTTGCTAAAATCTGGGGTAGTTCGTAGTGGAGTATATCAACTTCAAGTCAAACTGACAACTTGTGTCCAATTGATCAAGTAAACCTGCCGGTATGAGCTAGGATCCGATGTTCTCAAACAATATGCAAGAAAAGTTGCTCCAATTTGGCTACTGGGAGGAGTATGGCTAAATTGCTTGTTTGCTCTATGTGTCAAGTGACGATATGCATAGGCTGTTACGAGCCAGAAAGAGGCGTAGTATTCAAGGCCACACGTGTCCTTGTTTAGTTCTAGAACTAATAACAATTGGCATGCTATAGTCAGCTCACTTATTTGCTAATATTTTAACTCTCCTCGTCCTGATTCTAGGTCCAAATTAAGCCAGTAGTTATCCTACTTGGTTAGTACTATCATCATCATGCAGACGATGAAATTGGCAATGACTAGTACATGGGTTCACGAGTTAAGCTTCCTCTGTCATCAGTATCATATCATCCCCTTGCCTTGGGGAGAAAGGGGACATTTGGATTGCTCATTTCCCCCTGTTTCATATGTACGATTTGATAATGTGTCTCGGTTGTGTAAACATGCATAATAGTTGGACTTAGCAAGGAAAAGAGGGCTATGAAACTTCATCAAGACGAGGCCTATCAAAGTGAAACCCAAAAATAACAATTAAAGATGTTTTCAAATGGTTTGAAGCATTCTCTTGATTCAATTTAACCCACATAGGTCTTTTCTTTTTGGGATTTCCAGGTGAATTAGAGAGGTTTATGGGTTGAAATATAGGAGAGAAGAGCAACCAAGACCAAGGCTTACCAATGTCCATGGCAAACGTCAAAGCCTCTCCAGGTCTATAAAAGGGAGACGAATGGTGTCAATTGACAAATATTTATCTATGTCCTTTCGATCAGGAAACTGCTCTTACAAAAAGTCTCTATACAAATAATGTCCAACTTCATTGATAAAATCTCTAACAAGCTCGGTGGTAAAGATCACTCTGATGCATCCGATGAGTACGAAACCCAACGTCACGGCCAACACCAATCTGGTCAACACGGTCAACAGGGACAAATGGGTAGCTCTGGCCGTTCTGGTCAGCAAGACTTGAGCTCTGCTGGTGGTCGTAACCAACAGTTCTCTACTGGCTCCCGTGATCAAGATGAGTTTGGATCTCGCCAAGCAGGCTCAGGAATGCGTATGGATGACGATAACCAATATGGCTCTCGTCAAGCCGGTTCCATGGGTGCTGGGTCTATGGGTGGCAACACACAAAGATCTGGTATGTCCCAGATGGATGACGACGACATGAACGCTGGTCGTATGAGTGGTTCCAAGGCTGGTCGTCAAACTCGTTCCCAAACTTCTGGTCAGGGTGGAATGCAGAGCCAAGCTCAAGAGATGGCCCAGAAGGGATTCGACAGAGGTGTTGAGGAAGGTCAGAAGGACATCAACCGTAACCTCTAAGGTGCTCTACTGCTATGAACATGACTAAGTGCTAGCCATTTTTTTATTCCAACTATATCGGCCCAAATTTGAAACTTGATGAAACTTTAGATAATGTAGTGATGTCAATTAGATCTATTGGAAGTGGACTCGTGCCCTTTTGATGTTCTCTTGT
Source organism: Williopsis jadinii (assembly GCF_001661405.1). NCBI lineage: Eukaryota > Fungi > Ascomycota > Saccharomycetes > Phaffomycetales > Wickerhamomycetaceae > Williopsis > Williopsis jadinii. Next base: position 95,706 of record NW_017963658.1, read on the forward strand.
ATGAGTCCTGCATCGTTTGCAGACTTCTGTGGGGTCATAACAACGAATATCATGAGGTTGGAGCTTAATTCCACTATAAAGAGGTTATCGTTCAAGTTGAGGGTCTTGAACTGAGACTTCAGCTTTGTTGCACTCTGTTTGAAGTTCTTCATTATATTTGAAATCTTTTCGAATCTCTTTGGGTCCAACCCTTCTTTATTCGTCAACTGACCGGCACTCTTACCGTTGTTACTGGAGCATATCACTAGGAAAGTTGTCTTTTCAAAGAGGATAATCTCCTGGGCCTCAATAATCTCCTGTAATTTTGTCAAGTTGAGCTCGTATTGTCCCATATTTGGAATCAACGTACAAACTATGGAACTCCAGGCCTTGTAGAGACTTTCATCCCAAATACTCGTAGCAAAGCCCGTGAGTCTGAACCCATATGGGTTACTCACGTCTTGCAACTTTGCCATCATGATTTTAAACAGCTCCTCTCTTCTTTCAACTTGCACAAGGTCAATCTTGTGCAATAGAACAAACACTTTGGCATCGGGACTGAACTCTCGCAATTGGCTCAGAGACTTGGTGAATATTTCAATGTCCTTACCAACCTCCTTGGACTCAACGTCAAAGACATGGATCAGCACCTCGACCCTTTTGAAGATGTGATCCTTCTGGTTCGTGAAGTAGTTCTCCATGAATACGTCCTGTCCACCACAGTCCCATAAGTTCAGAGTCATGTTACCCAGGAATCGGAAATGGGAGTGCTCAACGTCAATCGTCGCACCCAAACGACGAGTGTCGAACGCTGAGAAGTTCGAGAAGATGATGGAACGCATCGACGACTTACCAGAGCCACTTCTTCCCTAGTCCCTGTATTAGTACCAACCATTTCACTGGTCGAAATGAGATTAGAAGTACTAACCATAAGCAGAAGCTTCTTCTTGCTAGCAGAGCTCATCACCGTAGTAAAACCTGTTATATATCAATCTCTTCGCACTGGACCCTTCCAACTTGGCCTTTTCAACGAGCAAGCAGTTCAACTACGAGGGCAACAGCTCTTTTAGGCAGCTTTAATGGTTTGTATTATGCCCCGATGGTGGGCCTGGCAACCACGAAGAGGAAGGCAGATAGTGTTGCCCTTTTACCGGAAATTCGCTGTAACGGGTAACTTCCGGAGTACCCTCGGAATAGAAAGAATATAATCCGAGGGCAAATGCCGGAATTTACCCTTTTGGGGAATGAGAGAGGTCCAAGTGGTAAGAGGCTCATGTTGATAATTTCGATATCATTAAAGTGTGTTTTATGCGAGTTTTTATAAATAATCATATACTATAATTTACATAGTCCAGATGTAGAGAATAAGGGCTTTCCAGCGGTGCTATCAATGTACTCATATCGCGAGCGCTTCCCGAGATACCCCAGCATAAATACATTATGTCTCTCATGAAGAGTTTTTTCCTCATCTTCCTTTTTTTCGGCCAAGGCTATATTCTTCCCACTATCTGTTCCGTATACCCTTCTCTGTGCTACAGTTCTAAGCTGCTAATCGAGAAGAAATGGCTACAACAAACTTTCCCGATGGTGCTGGTTATACGGCTCCTACTTCTTCAGAAGCTGACCAATGGAGAGGATATCCAATGTTGGATCAGGTGCACTTAGACGATTCAACGTTCGCCAATGATCCCTATGATACGATTCAACAGTTGAGACGGTCCACTGAGCATGGTGGAGTGAAGATTGTCCCTCCACAGTCTTGGAAGCTTTCCTTCCGTGAAGAGATGTTGGATAGGATCCCAATAGTGACGGTTGCACAGTCATTAAGTACTCACAATGATGAGACTAGGATGGAGTTCTATAGAACGCTGGCTCAATGCTATACGTCTGGACGATTCCCAACAATCGATAAGAAGGCAATAGACTTGTACAACCTTTGGAAACTCGTGAATGAAAGAGGTGGGTTTGACTTGGTCTGTCGTCAAAAGCAATGGGCCCAGATAGGCAGAGAGCTTGGTTATACCAGAACAATGACATCGTTATCAACCTCTTTGAAGGCTGCCTATCTCAAGGTGCTGAGCCCATACGATGCGACATTGAAGAGAGCTGATCAGGGGGAAACATCTACTGGTGAACCTTCTGATCTCAAGAATGAGACGAACAAACGGCCAATGGAGACTCACGATGACCCATGTAAAAGGAAACAAGAGCCTGGGAGTGACTTTTATCTACGCTTGTCGAATAGCTCACCAACTCGTCTTTCTCCAGTTGATATCCTTAAATCTAAAGGTTTGAGGACAAATTTCGAATCATGGACCCAGGAGAAGATGGGTATCACAACAAGAGACCCGGCAACTTACCCTCATTATGACTTCTACTATTGGCATAGAGGCAAAGAAGTCCTGGATTCGCCTGTTTCCGAACTTGAAACTATTGGTGATGCAAAGACCTTTGCAGAGTTCTGTAAGGAATCAGTAACAACTTCCACGTCGGACGAAGAATACTGGGATAAGTTCCATACAAAGACGTTGGAATCGATAAACATCCCGGTATATTCTTTGCCTTATCATATATCCTTGTTTCCACAACTTGAGATGGCTTCAGAAAAGCAGGACTTGAAAAGCAGTGTATTCCATCCTTGGAACTTGAACAACATGGCACTGAATAAGAATAACTTGCTGTGCTATCTGCCCAATGAGTTGGAGAACCTCACGACACCAAGAATAAGCCTTGGTTCTCATTACAAAGTGGTGAATTTCTCATTGCAAGATCACGATGGTTATCTATGCGAATACCACCATTGGGGAGCTCCTAAAGTGTGGTATTTCATAGATCCGAGTGACAAGGATAAATATGAACAACTGTTACAGAAATTATCCAAAGTTTCAAACTCACATTCTTTTGATCTTAGTGGGATTGAAGTCAGTGAAGGCTTAAAGCAAGATTTGATTGACTGCCTTAACGAAGGGGGTGAATTTGATAATGGTCCTCAAATCACAGAGTGTTCGTGGAACTTCAAGAGAAACCTACGTCCCTTTGATCCTAATTTGGTTCTATCACCCAAATTCTTAAAGGAAAATGGTATAACTTGTCATTGTCAAGTGTCAAATCCTGGTGAATTCATCGTCAAATTCCCCAAATCGTATGCTATGTCGATCTCCCTGGGTCCAAACGTTACAGAATCCGTGCCAATATTCCCAAAGGATTGGATAAACATTGCCGATCACACTAGATACCCACTGACAAACACCGTCCCAAGTTTCTCCTTCTTCCAATTGCTGACAAACATTGTTGAGGAATCAAAGGATCCAGAGTTGTTGAGAATCGTTTCACCTCACTTGGACTCTTTGATCGACGAAGAGATGGCTATTCGTGCAAATTACAAATCTGAGATGAAGCTGATCACCAACAAGTTCGACTACATCTCTGATGATTCGCTAAGCTCAACTTTCCCTACAAAAGTTGTCGTCAAAGCTCCAAATTCAATGCCAATTATCTTTGACAGCCGTTCTCCAATCCCAAAAGAAGTCGTTAATCCTCATGGAATGAAGTTAGAACTGCACGTCTATTACACTGATGAGAAGCTCAGAACCATACAAAGAACAATGCTGGCACTGAGCCAGACACCGGAAGAATGGGTTGAAAAGTTCAACAACCTGTTGTTATCTGACTCTAAACCACCGCTTAAATCTTTAAAGGCCTTATACTCTGAGAGCGAACAAGTCTTGAGAGATATCCCGCAAGCTGAAACCTTGCGAGAGTACTTAGAAGATGCTGATAAATGGGTGGACAAAGCACAGTTGATTTTGAATGCCAAACAAAAGAATAGAATCCGTAATAGGAAGGGAACAAAGACTGAAGATAGTGACTTCAAGATTCAGTATGACTTGCAAGATTTGAGGAGTTTGGTTGTTTCAATATCGGACTTGAGCTTCACCTGTCCAGAAATCGAACAAATCCTGGAACTTGCCAATGAAATCTCCACTTATGAAGCTTCTGTTCGCTCTCTATTGCTTACCGAGGGCTCGTCAATTGAGCAATTCAAGGATATGATCGATCTTGGTAAGTCATTTGGTGTCAGATTGGATTCCATTGCCCTGTTGGAGAGAATTCTTTTGAGGTTAGGATGGTTACAACGATACGAAGCTTCTTCTAAAGGTCAAAGCTTGGAGGAACTTGAATCGCTCCTAGATGAAGGCTATGACGTTTGCGGTGTTTCTGATAACTTGAAGGTGAAATACCTGGAAAACAGGGTTAATAATGGAAGACAGTGGTGCCAACGTGCACTAGTGGAGCTGAACAACCCGTCTACGTCATATGAGCAGATCAATGTTCTATTGAAGTCGTTGGATCATGTTCCCTTGTACCAGGAAGTTGTTGATAAACTTGAGCTTGTCAAGCAGACACGCAATGACTACCAAGATAAACTGGAGAATCTATTCAAAGTGCTGAAGGATAATGAAACATTATTGGGCAATTTGAGAGATGAAAAACTGAAGAAATCTCGTGGTGATCCAACTTTCAATGTACAGGTATACAATGAGCTTCTGAATACCTTCAACGGTTCTTCATCTGATCCCAGACCATTGTACAGTTCTTCTAAGGATATTATTGACAGGGCAAAAGAGTTTCAACCGAGTGAACGTCTCTTGACCTTTGACTCGCCCTTGAAGCAAGCTGAGGATTGGTGGAGGTCCATGAAGAAACTGTTTGGTAAGATCAACTCTCCCTTCGCAATGATGAAGCAGCATCTGTCTGATTTACGGGATAAGAACTCGATTGCACTCAGTCTTGAGGATAAATATCACTCGAATCTCAAGGAAGAGGACCACTCCATATATTGTGTTTGTCGTCGTGCTGAAAGTGGTGTTATGATTGCATGTGAACATTGTCAAGAATGGTACCATTGTAAATGTCTAAAATTTGGACGTGGTAAGTCGAAAGAGGTTGAGAACTACATTTGTCCAATTTGTGATTACCATGTCCCAGTACCAAGGGAGTTCAACTGTCCCAAGCTGGAAGACGTTGAGGAAGTTGTGAACTTGGGATCATTTGGTGATTTGAACCCGGATCAACTCGATGTGTTGAGCGATATAGCGAATGATGGTTTGAAATTTAGAAGTTTCCTTCATGAAGCTTTCACCTGGGAAGATGGTCTGATAGTTAACGAAACAGACGTTGCCAAAGTCAGATTTTACCTACGGAAACTTGAAGGTGCCTCTGTGTTGCTGCTGGACGAGTACAATCAATTACGCCAATTGACATGGGCATTAGATCCCTTCTGTGATGGACCTCCACCGAATATCGATTGCAGTAACAAGACTCAGAGACGCAAGCCAAAATCGAACATGAACTCCGTGAATGTGTCGACTGCCAATAACTCTGTTGGTAGTGAAGAGAATGCGTCAACCAGCAATGTCGCCTCAACCAATGGGTTACCATTGCAGCTCCTCGCTGTGTCTTCGCTTGATGACGTTGGTGGTACTGATAGTGTCCAGGGAGCCATAAATGTCGATTTGAGTAAAACAGGTGGAGTGAGTTCCAACGAGGTGGCTCCAAGAGAGATCACTGGTGAAGAGAAGGCAGAGGTGGCCAATGCTACGCAGGCTGATACCAATGCTACGAAGACAGAGACCACCAATGCTACAGAGAAAGCAGAGACCAACGCTACGCAGGCTGAACACAACCCTCAGGCCACAGCTCCACAGACATCCGCCAAAACAGACTAAAATACATAGCACATACCGTGTACACTCCACAGCACTTGTAGACCACCATGAACAACCACCAGAACCCACCATTTCACAACGAATCGGCGTAATTCTCAAAATCCTCGTACTCCGTCAAAACCACACACGAGGTCATCACCCATAAACCCGTTCCAGCTCAGCACAGCTACCCCAGCCCACGCATCCCACGAGCTCCAAACAAGCACACAGCCCACTGCCGAGCACCCACGCCAGCCCAGCAGAGCTACACACACACACTAACCTGGCCCCCAAGTGCCCTGTTACTATCAAACTGCCGAAACATTATGGTGGAACCGTCACAGAGCAGGTTTCAACTCCGAGCGGCGCTCCGTTAACCCCGACTAACTCCGAAAACACCCCCGCAAAATCTCTGCCCACGCGTGCTCGTAACCTTTCCCGTTTAGGACTTCTCCACCCGCCGCGCTTTCCCCCGCGGAAATTCCGTCGTGTGTCCAAATTCCGATGGAGTTTAGCACTTTTTCTCTTTGTTTCCCACCTCTTTCTTCCACTTTCTTCCTCTTCTTCCTCTTTCTTCCGCACTTTCACGCTCTTTGACCACTGGAAGAACCGCTCTCCAATGCTTAGACTCCATGTTGTCTCTCCAAGGAGACTTAGAGCTCCGATCGCCATCTTCCCACGGCTCGCCGCCGGAGCATTGGCGCATCGCCAGTTCGGTGTCTCTAGCCATATCCGTGCGGAGTTGAAAGATGCTCATGATGCTCATGGACACGGCCATTCACACGCTCCAGCAGCCTCCCATTCGCATGGCCATTCGCACGAAGCGTTCCCAGACGACATGGACCACGACCACGTGCACCTGAGGGAATCCGAGACTGAGAAGAACGACGTGTTCACCTTTGGCCAGGTGCTGAGACACGACCATAACCACTCTCACGGTCCTAACAGGCTGCTGGTGCTGGACAGGAAGGCGTTCTTTGAGAACCCGGGTGTCCGCATCACGTGGATAGGCCTGCTGGTCAACGTTGGTATGGCGATTGGTAAGTTCACCGGTGGTGTTGTGTTCCACTCTCAGGCACTGATGGCTGATTCTGTTCACGCCATCAGCGACCTGGTTTCGGACTTCTTGACCCTGGGGACCGTTGGACTGAGCACCAGAAGCCCTGATAAGGCATTTCCTTATGGCTACGGTAAGGTTGAGACCGTTGGTTCGCTTGCGGTGTCGTCGATCCTGACCATGGCTGGTGTTTCCATAGGCTGGGCTTCCCTGGTTAGTATTGTGGGGCCTGTCATTCCACACACCATCATCGACACCTTGAACCATTTCCATATCCACCTGCTATCTTCAGGCCATGGCCATTCCCACGGTGCTGTCACGGATGTTACAAATGTCAACGCTGCCTGGATTGCAGGTGCATCCATCGTTGCCAAAGAGTGGATTTTCAGAGCCACCTCAAAGGTTGCCAAGGAGACCAACTCGAAGGTGCTGTTAGCCAACGCATGGCATCATAGAGTGGACTCTTTGACCTCACTTGTGGCCCTGGTCACTATTACGTCTGGTTATTTCTTCGGGATCACTTCCTTGGATGCCATTGGTGGGTTGATCGTCTCTGCCTTGGTTGTCAAGGCAGGCTGGAAGGGAATGGTGACTGCTATCACAGAGCTCGTTGACAGATCGATCCCAGAGAACGATCCAAGATACCTCAACGTTCAGAGTAAGCTTCAAGAGCTGCTGTCAAAGATCCTGTCCAATAACAACTCCAAGAAACCGTATGCCATAAAGGAGCTGATTCTTCTAACCTCAGGCCCTAATATCCACGCTAAGGTGGTCCTCGAGGCTCCACTGCAAAGATGGGACAACGTGCTGACCATCAGCGAGTTCGAAATCGTATCTGCTCATATCAAGGAGCAGTTGATGCTGGAGGTTGATAACCTGAGACAGGTGTTTATCGAATTTGTCGGTGAGCCTGAGCCTGAACCAGTCGAGGAGGAGCAAGAGGAGGCAGCCAAGGTGGAGCAGGAATTGGGCCATACCCACACTCACAGTGATGGCTCTGTCCATAACCATAAACACTAGAACTTACGTCTACAGCTGTATAACAATGAAAAAAATGCATTACAAAACGTACTTACTCCTTACCCAGGATCCAATCGTTCAAACCGGCTCTGTTTCTTGCTATCTCAACAGCGTAGAATTGGATTCTAACGACAAATATGGTGGTTTCTTGACCATACTCGTCGCTAGAGCTCGTTCTCAACAGAGTACCAAAGTTATAGTCCTCAATCTTGTTGAAGGAATCGCAGAACTTTCTCCACTTGGCCTTACCCTCCGGCGACTTCATCTTCTCTTCATCGATGCTTCTCGCATAGTCCGGGTCCTTGAACTCCGGGAACTCCTCCAGCAGCTTGTCGTAGATCTCGTCGTCGTATTTCGTAAGCTTGATCTTTGACCCCGGTATCTTGGTCAACAACGTCCAATATGTCTCAGCCTGGTGCACAGCTTTCACTGCGAACTGCTTCTCGATATCTTCCAGGTTATCGGCGTTCTCCGCATCGAAGTTACTCAAACTCATCTCGTTGTAGTGTTTTAATCACTGAAATCACTGAAGGAAATGGGTCAAAACCTGTGTAAAAGAGTGCTTTTTATACGTTTTTTCATGAATATTTGATCAAGTGCATCGGTGAAATTTTATTCGATGAGGGCCGGAATTCCTTCTCGAACATTCCGGAACTTCTTTGTTTTTGTCCTGTCCCGAATGTCCCGCGAACTCGTTTTGCAAGTCCTCATTTGTCCGCTTGCACTTCCTCCCGGACATGCCATAGACATTTGGGAGACATCAGCAAGAGATGTACGGTCAATTGGCTCGAAACGTTGGGTTGCAGAGTATTAAGATGAACCGTATAGCCACTGCAGGCATAATTGTAAGTCTTAGGCGACGATTGATGTGTTTGTCACAAGTAATAACGGCTTTCTAGATCATTGGAGATGAGATCCTTAACGGGAAGATCCACGATACGAACTCGTATTACTTTGCCCAGAAGATGTTTTCACTGGGTGTTGAGTGTAAGAGGATCTTGGTGGTTCCCGATGATGAGCTGGAGATCCACAATGCGGTTCAATTGATGCAGAAATATGACTTTGTAGTGACCAGCGGTGGTATTGGGCCAACCCATGACGATATCACTTATGACTCGTTGGCTAGTGCGTTCAAGCTGCCTACAGAATTACATCAGGAGACTGCCGAGAGAATGGCCAGGTTGAGTCAGAAGAACATACAACACGAAGGAGATGCTAGAAAGGCACAATTGCGCATGGCAACGTTCCCAAAGGGTGATAATGTTGATGTGATCTTTTTAAGAGATGACCTATGGGTCCCTGTCGTTGGCCTGAACGAACGGTTCTATGTCCTTCCAGGAGTTCCACAGCTATTCACAAAGCTGTTGGACTCTTTGATAGAATCCTTCAAGGGTACGAGAATCATCAGTAAATCGTTTATTAGATACTTTGTCAAGACACCTTTGAGAGAGTCAGCAATGGCTCCACATCTAAGTAAACTACAGAAAGAAGTTGGTAATGACATCAAAATTGGAAGCTATCCACATATGGGCCAGGGCTTCAACACCATAAGTGTTCTGGGAAGAGAGGAGGATAAAAGCAGCTTGCAATACGTTGTTGACTACTGCGTAAAGAACTTAGAAGGTGAACAGGTCACAGATGAACAAGAGAAATCATACTCCGAAAAGGTTGAAGATAGAGTGGAATAAGATCTCAAAATGGGAGCCCCTTCACAAAGGATAAATAAACTTCTTGTTCTGTAAATCTGTTAGGTCTAACATTGAAATGTCCACAGATTTCTTAACCTCATTCCCGTCATCATGGATTTCAATAACAAACCCTGTAGTATCTTCAACTCTATTGTCCGCAATGTCCTTCAATAACTGTAATCTTTCTTTGTTTCTTCGACTCAGGATGAAACGAATCAGCTGAAGTGTACACGGTGACAGAACACAGATAAATGCGATGATTAACCCCCACGCCATGTAATACCGAGGTTGATCTTGCTGCCTCCAGAATTGAGGTGCCAGCATGTTCATTACAGCATATCCAATTGACCACACTATACTTCTAACTAGTCTCTTGGTGTAGCCAGCTGCACTGGATTGGCACCATGATAATACTGCAGTGAACGTCACTGAGTTGGAATGCGTTAAAATGTACCGGCAAGAATGCCATACGATTGGCTCAATGGCAACGCAATTGCTAAGATACAACCCAACAGTGCAATGATGAGAAAGGCTGTTCCAACATGAGCTGACTGCGCCTTATACTGCGATAGTATTGTCGAACCAATAACTGCTGCAACAGTGGAATATCCAGCTGAAGCAATGGCAACCAAAGTTGATTGTAAATTGCTGAACCCCAAGTTTTTGTAGATGATTGTAGATTGGAAACTGATGTTGTTTGAAAACATGTTGAAGAACACAAACCAGAAGAATAGCCAAGTGATTGGATCCTTCAAAGCTTCCACGATTTGTTCTCTTTTAACAACTTTCTGCTCAATTGAAGAATTGGTCTTTGACTTAATTCTCTTGATAATGTGGACCCTTTCAACTGGTGTAAAGATCCAGAATGAAGCAGGATTGCTCGGATAGAAAAGCAATGATGACATGGAAACGACAAACATCAGTACACCAATTATAGACCAATAGACCTTCCATGGACTAACACCTTGGACAAATTGAACTCCATAAGAAATAGGACCACCGAAAAGACCTTGTCCTGATGATGATATCCAAAATACAGGTGCCACTATGGCTTGTTCCTCCGGAGTGAACCACATTGCAATGGTATGTGCCAAACAAGGTGTAACACCAGACTCACAAAGTCCCAGCAGAAATCTTACAGCGGCCAGTTGACTGTAGTTTTGACATGTTAAATGGATCAGAGTTAAAAAGGACCAGATTAAAGTGGCACCCGAGACGTAATACTTTAGAGGAATCTTTTGAAAGATCAAATGTGATGGAATCTATCCTAATAAGTATCCCAAATAGAGGAAAGTTTGTAAATTACTGTACTTTTGTTGGTCCAAATCTAAGTCTTCAAACATTCCCAATAATTTAGCATAGCTCACTGCATTCTTATCGAGGAATAGCATGAAGTTAACCAGGAAAACTATGGGGAAAACAGTTAACCATAGCTTCATCACAATCCTTTTCTCTAATTCTGGGGTCAGTTCACCAGCTTGGGATTCATACTCTTCAAACAACCGGAGAGATACATCAGCATCTTTGGTCTTGATAGTTTTATGAACTTCACAGTCAGATGTTTTCAACTCTCTGTTCTCAACTGCTGTCTCTTCTTTCAAAGAAAACATCTTGGAGCTGTTGTTTTCAGTTCGTGAGGCTCATACTTCTGACCATGACGGGAGACGTTCAGTTTATATCTCTAAGTAGTTGGGAATAATAATGCGGTGGCTTTATCATGTATTTGAGTAACTACATCAGAATCGTATTACAGTGGAGCTTTGTTATCCCATTCTGTACCTTTTTGCGACCACGTACGAACCATCACTGTAATATTTGTCGATCGAAGACAAACTACGTGAAACCACAGTTGTGATATCTTCTCATTGGGGAGGCCAAAATTACAGTAAAAGCAATGACTATAACTGATCATCAAGTGCATTACAACCCAGGTGTTGATTCCCAGCGAGTGCTAAAGGAATAATGAGCTGTTAATCCTTATATCCAGTGTGCTAGCCAATTGTACAACTAAACAGTTCCTCTGTTACCCTATAAAAAGACCAACAGCCACAGATTATGGCACATGTTACGCTGTAAATTCCTACAATATTCCCTCAACCTGAGCTCTATGACTCTTCACTAACCCTTAACCCTTTGTAAAGCACGCTCTGTTGAATAAATTCAACATAATTGAACGACTCCATAAGCATAAAAAGTGGACGCAGATGTGGTGATATTTATGATTATGTGATGTCCGGATGTTTGAGTGTTGGTGCTTGCACACGCCTCTTTGAGACTCACACTTCATATAGTGAAAGCAGGAAACATTACGCTGTAGCACCAATTAATCCATGAGTAATATCACTCAGACACACTCAGAAGAGATGTGACGAATCAAATTTTGAAATGCCCCGCTGGTCCATCACTGGTATGGTTTTTACTGTACAACTGCTTACATATTCGCAACTGCCTTGAACCAATAATTGAGAGGAAGTTCTTTAGAAGTTGATCCAGTTAATTAAATTGAATATAATAGGTCGTCCAGTAAATCTGGTGAGCTCTATTTATCTAATTTTTTTCAGTCTTCTGAGTCTTCCAGCGTATTACATAGTGTTCCTTCTAGCTTGTCCCCGGAATCTTCTTCAAGACCTCCATTGCCATATTCCCTCGTAACTCCTTCAAGGTCTCTGCTGTCAATCATATCTTCTCATATAAGACATATTTAGCTTTGTCTACAACCTTCTTTATCTATAAAGAGAATAACATTACCAAGAAAGTCGCTGTTTCTCTTGATGTCGTCACATCTGGGCATGCCTTTATCAGCCTTCTCATTATACGCTCGTGTGGGTGTACTAACTGCGGCACGGAAAGGTTGATAACGGGTATCACTACCGTTACCACCATATATAACTTTCTTGTGTCTTACATGATACAGTGTCCAATCTGATACGCTGCTCACTATAGTACATTGCGATAAGGATGTCTTCCTTGAGACGGCTTTTTATGTTAGTATTTTAATTAACACCACTGTCTCTGGTTTTCAATCCAACCACATAATATATATTCAGATATATGCAGATATAGGTTGTTTTAGAAGATGGTTCTTATTCGTGTTACATCTGAAGTGAAATTTTGTAGTTATGAGTCGTGTGTGAAACCTGCTGTTACTGATAGTCACCAAGGCAGCACTGCTTCCGATGAATACACGTGAAATCTGTACAGAAAGTAGTGTTACAACGGACCTTGGTGTAGTGATGAGCAGTGCTCACATACTCTCTGAAAGTAGCTTCACATTTCCTTTGGACATTCGTAACAAAGTTAATACTGCTAGTCGAGCAGTTGTAACAGGCTCTCACGGAACACTTGTACCATCTGATGAAGACTAATGGGCATTAGGAAAATCCACATCCAAAAATATTTCCTACTGAGATGTCACCATAATGAGTTGTGCTTGGAAATATTTCATTGAAGAGAAGTGATCTATTTACAAGTTTGCAAAGTGCTGTTCAACAACTTGATCTCCCCATACTGCCTTGATTACATCCCAAAAGGTATCAACGTATATCAATGAAATTCCTAATTTATCCTTGACAAGCCTTTCGGGCTCGTCCGAATCGTTGTTGACCAATTCCATAAGCTTCACATCATCGTTGTAGAAACCTTCGATGACATCACGACGATTAGACTTTGGAACCAAAACTGTCTTAATACCGTATTGGGAAGCACCTAACAGTTTTTCAGAAACACCGCCAATAGGTAAGACTTTACCACGAAGAGTAATCTCACCAGTCATGGCAATGTCAGAAGGAACTTGACGTTGTAGAGCCACTGATAACAGCGCTAAAGTGATAGTAATACCAGCAGATGGACCATCCTTAGAAATACCTCCCATTGGAACGTGGAGGTGTAATTCAGAGTTGTTGAAGTTGGAAAGCGTTTCAGAAGTTGTGCCACTAATCAGGTTACGAGCAATTATTGATTTGATGAATGAAATTCCAATCTTGATCGACTCTGTGAGGGTCTCCCCGAGACGACCTGTGAGAACAGTACGTGGAGAACTTTGATCCTTGGCATTGGTTGGAATCGAGATCACCTCAAAGACTAACACGCCTCCAGAACCATCAGAATTATAACTCAATCCATTAACAACACCATAGCTTGCTGAAAACTTAGGTTTATCGAGTAAATCCTTGAAAATTGGATGTGATGGCAATCCTAAATATTTCACAAGCTCTGTCTCCTTAACAAAGTTATCATAAGAAGCTTCATTTTCAACATACTCAACAGCTTTGCCACGGCAAATGGCACCAATTTTACGTTCCAAATTTCTCACACCTGCTTCTCTTACGTATTGAGAAACAACGGTTTTCCAGATCTCGTCGTTTAGAACAACATCGCCCGGATGCAATCCATTGGCTTTGATCTGTTTAGGCAGTAAATACTTGGCACCGATGTTACACTTCTCTTCCATAGTATAACCGGATATTTCGATGATTTCAGTTCTATCTCTCAATGGTGCACTTATAGTGGCAAGCTCATTCGCAGTGCATAAAAACAAGACGTTACTCAAATCAATTGGGAATCCCAAATAGTGATCTGTGAAATTCACATTCTGTTCAGGGTCCAAAACTTCCAATAAAGCAGCAGCAGGATCTCCACTGACTCTTCCTCCGCTGTTAGTTCCACCACTCACTTTGTCAATCTCGTCAAGAAGGATAACTGGATTCATGGAGCCAGCCTTACGCAATGCACTAACAATAACACCAGGCATGGAACCCACGTAGGTTCTTCTATGACCACGAATTTCTGATTCGTCACGGACACCACCTAGTGATATTCTTTGGAATTTGCGTCCCAGTGTGGTTGCTATTGATTTGGCTAAAGAAGTCTTACCAACACCTGGTGGTCCAACAAACAGTAATATAGGTGCCTTCGAACCTTGATGTCTCTTTTTCAGCAGTTGTGGTTGTGGTTGTTCGTGTGCAGTTGATTCATCCTCGTGTCCCAGCACTAGTTGGCCCTCATTCGAATCTGGTGTAGATGAAGATGATTTCAACTTTTCCTGTCTGTCTTGTAGCTTCAATACAGAGAGAAATTGCAAAAGACGTTTTTTCACGTGGTAAAGACCATAATGATCATCGTCCAATTGTTGTGCTGCTTTAGCAATATCTGTCTCTTCGAAGTTCACGTATTGGCCAAATGGGATATCTAAGACAACATCAAAATAAGTTCTTAACACTTGGTACTCAGAGTGTTGAGGTGGCATCTTTTGAAGTCTTCTGAAATCCTTCATCAAGAGTTTTACGCCATCTGGGTTAACGTCAGATGGTATTTTTTCCAAGAACCGACCAATGATCTTTATATCTTCGTTTTCGTCACTTCCATCTTGATTTCCGGAACTTCTTGGAAGCGCTGCTGACGAACGTGATGACTTTGGTTTCATCAAGTCTAGAGACAACTTGATAGACTTCAACTGGTTTGAGATGATTTTGGATTTTTCAGCATCTGAAGCCGATGAATAAAACTTTTCGACATAATCCACTGATCCATCTAATGCCTTGAACACATTTTCAAACTCTTCAATAATGACAAAGAATGATTCAACTCTCTCGAATGGATCAACCTTTGAGAGAAAAGTCAATTTGGAGATTGGGAGGATGGCCACTGTTAGATCCAACAATCTTAAAAAGTTCTCTGATCTCTTCTGTTCACTATAATCTGCCATCTGAGTGTTGAAACTCTCAATGAGTGATCTCAACTTTGGTGCACTTGTCTTGTAATCGGCAGAGAACTGGATGTTTAATGCATTCCCGAGTGGGGATAATGTAAGGGCAAACGACTTGGAAGGCGATTGCGCAGTATCTGAAGATACAAACAATTCCAAAAATGAATCAATTCTGGAGAATAGATGCAGCGCCCTATCATTGAACGAGGCAATCTGTTCGTTTAAGAATGCTTCTCCAAGTTCAACCTTGTTCGAATATGCAAGAATGTCAAGCTCCACTGGCATCGCACCATTTTCAATCTCCTTACCGAGTGGTAATTCGCCTCTAGCGAGCGCTTGGAACGTGATGACAAAGTTCTTTGGATCGTTAGCGATTCCAACAATTCTAGAGACGGTACAAACGTTGCCCCCATCCTGCGGAACAAGTCCAATCAACAACCAATCATAAGCGGATTCGTTGGTGTGTACACCGTTCAGAAATTTTCTCAGTTCACGACCGCCGTCGATGGCCTCCCTCGAGATGGCTGGTATCTCTTGGAGCTGTTTCTGCCTCTCCTCGGCAATGCTAAACACACTCTTCTTCAACGATGAGAGCAACACATTGTTGATTTTCTCGTTCCCGCGGAAGAACTGGATAACCGTCAAGGCATCCATCTGATCAAAAGTCACCCTGTACAAGATCCCAGGGAGTAGCACAGTACTCGTCGTGGAGAGACGATATACCGGTAGCTTCACGCTAGCGCTGTTGTTATAGTTCCTCTTCCTAGCTATTGGAATCCCCATTTGTCGCTGTTTGTTGTTGTTTTGATTAGCCGCTGAGGATGGAAAGGAAGGGAAAAGGGGAAAGTTTGAGAGAAAGTTCTAGATTGATTTGTGTCTTTTGTGTCTGTGTTGATGGGGTGTGTGGGTTTGTGGAGGTGTAATTTTTTGCCGCTGGGAGGAATCCCCGATAAGGAAAAAATATCTGGTCCGTGGGGTTTGGGGGAGAGGAGAGAATTTGCGCAAATTGCAATGCTAGGATAAAGCGTTGTGTTACGATATTGGGAAAGTTGGTGCGGATTTCGCCAACTTGTGTTTCTGTACGCCAAAATGGCACAATAGCAGAGGGGAAAATAACGTCAAAAGTAACGTTAGCCTGTACATAGATAGACAACTATACACACATCACATATACACTAATTCAGCAGTTAGATGTACGTATAAGGCTCAATACAGGCATATGGTGACAACACGAGCTCACGATATCCTCTTACAGTATCATTATGTCTTTTCTGCTCCTCTCTCTGTCTATGATTCACTTGCTGTGCTTGTGCTTTGCCTAGACTGTAAACCCTTGGAGAACCATCTCTAAACGTATCTTTTGTTGGTGACTTTACCCTTTCAATTGAGGTTTCAAAACATCCTTGAGCCTCCTTATTCTTTGATGATCTTCTCCAATGGAAAATGCTGTAAATAAATTTCCATATTCTTCCACGTCTCCTTTTGCAGCGATGGCATTCGCTAGCACAGGCAGCATTGTCACTGCTCATGTAATCCCTCGAAGATTCAATTTTAGAGCTTGAAGTCTCTAAAGGATGAGTAGGGGTCTTTTGTCGTTCATTAAGCACGGGAAACCTTCCATCAACGTGCGTATCGTCACTTGAATTTGCATAGTACATATCTAACCTTCTGCGACAATTCTCCCAGCGCGTTCTCCATTCAACAACCCTTTTCCTATCCTCTTTATACCTGGAGAGTGATTCTCCATTAGAACTCTTCAAAGAAGGTAAACCTCTTTCTGATTCTGAAAATTTCACATCAGGTAAGTCATCAGCATCGCTCGTGGAATCGGAATCTGTACTGGAATAAACGTTAAAGACACTTATTATATCCTGGTACCCTTCACCGACATCTCCATCCATAATCATGTTCTATGTTTCAATAGGTATCAGTTGTCCCAGAGTTCAACGTATATTCATTGAATTGGAGGGTCATTATAATGATTTTTATAATTACATCGATTTGCAAAGTCTGAAATACCATTCACATCTCGAAGATACTTTCTTTGAAAATGCTCTCATTGCTGTTTCTAGCTCGAGCAACTGCATTGCTTCATAAAGTTGACTGCATCCACTTCATTTTGCAACCATTTGGTTTCCAAATCTTTGAGCTTGTTGCCCCATTTCTCTGGATTATATGGATAACTGCTCATCAACAGCAATTTTTCCAACCGGCCATATTCTTCACCACGGCTGTCTTCAACCTCACTGATGACTTCCTCCAGCATCCAATTTCTTGGTATAAATAAAGGATTATGAGCCTGAGCAATATTTCTACGTTGTTCCTGCGTTATACCTTCTCTAGACAATCTTTCTTTGTAGCTCTCCAACCATTTAGTGATTAAATCCTCGGCCTCTTTGTTTCTTTCAACGTCAACCTTATCCTGTGGATGTGCATACCTCTCATGAACATCCTTTGAAAGGAATATCAAATGATCATCGAGATTGGACAGCTGTAGTTTGATAAAGAATTGGTTATAATCAACTTGAGTCTTGTACAAAACATCCAACAGTTGGGCAAATAATTCGTTATCTCCATCCATAACAGACTTCAATCCAAGTCTTAAGGACATGAGTCTGTTGTAGTTGTCCATGAAGGTTTCCTTGTACTCATTACTGGCAAGATATATAATACTCTCTGCCCTTTTCAGCACATCCGGACCTTGATCCTCTCTGACACCATGCTCCACGAAGAACTCATCGTCAACCAAATCTGGTCCAGCACCTATTAACTCAACTAAACTTTCCGCCAACCTCGTCAAGTTCCACCAAACTATGCTCGGTTGGTTTTCATATGAGTAACGTAGTTGTACATCATCATGGTTTGGAGTGTACTTTGGGTTAAACTTATCCAAGAAGCTAAATGGACCAAAGTCCATGGATAATCCAATTGCTGAAGTGTTGTCTGTGTTTAGAACCCCATTAAGGAACCCATAAACTTGCCAATAAGCCACTACTTTGGCATTGAGACGAACAATTTGTCTATACATCTGATCATATCTCGATGAATCCAGTATATCAATGACATTTTCATCCGGTCCTCCACCTTCTGTCACATCGCTGTACTTATCCTCTTTGTACCTATTGGCACTGAACTCTGGCAGTTCCTTCAATACCTTGGTGATGGTATAGTCGCATAGCTCCCTCAGTCCATTTCTATCTTTACGATACCTGTAAAGGTCGAAGGTACCTAATCGTAGCCAGGACTCTGCAAATCTTGAAACCACTGCACATTGTTCCGCATAATTCCTCTGTGCTAATGTCCCTGGTAATAGAGATAAGGATAACGCTCTTGTGGTTGGAACTCCAATACCATTCAATGCCTCTGACATAATGAATTCCCTGATGCTTGATCTAACAACAGCTTTACCATCGGCAAATCTTGAGAATGCAGTCTTACCGGCACCTTTCAACTGCAGCTCGAACCGCTCACCACTTTCAGTTTCAAGATCAAACAGGTTGACAACACGACCATCACCTAGCTGGCCTGCGAACTGACCGAATTGGAACCCAGCATACGCCTGTGCATAGGGGAATATCCTATCGTCATAATAGAACGACTCACCAGATAACAGCTCTTCGCCAAACTCATCGAGCTTGAGGTTCAAGTCTTCCAATGCCCTAGGAGATGCCAACAGGAAGCGATGATTCTTTCTCTTGGTTGGCACTGTGTATTGAAAGGCACCAGACTTCAGAATCCTAGGAGTGTTGAACTTTGCGACCCTATCCAACTCATTCTCGCCGTGATACTCTGCAATTGCAGCCTGAACTGTTGGTAGCACCGGCTCAGCGCTCAAGCTTGTTGCAAAGACCGAAGGTCTGATCAGCGTCTTCAGAGTGGATTTCATAGCCATGTGACCTGGCTTCATCTCACTTGTCATTCAATGGCTTCGAACTACTGAATACGAAGGGTAAACAGTCTCCTGTTCTTCATTGCCCTTCCCCATCCGTTGGACGGTTATGTGGCGTAGCAATGTTCGATTACATCATCACAATACAGTTGCTTATGTAATCAGGTGGAGTCAGCAGGGTAATGTTTGGGAATTGTTTGATTATGTAATATATTACATAATCTTCAACACACGCGTATTTCTCCGTCTTCAACCCCCTCCCCACCCCGCCCTCAAAGTTGTTCCACAGTCTCAGCATTCAATTTATTCGTGGGGTGATATCCATGTACCTAATGTATATAGCCTGCCAATTATATAAGCGTCGTTCGGTAGCTCTGTGAGAAACGAGAGACCAACGGGGCTTAGGAAGCCATGTCCCCCTTTTTTTTCTTTTTATGAAACTGTTGTCCACTTCCTTGCTATGCGAGTTTCACCTTATTCCCTTCAAGATTGTTCACAGCCTTTTGATCCCGGCTGCCTTTTTTATACACGGTGGTCAAAATGAGTTGAAGACTAACGCAAGATCTAAGGTTTTAAAGAGTATCAGTTGTCAATGTAACACGTGTTAAAAGCATCAATTGGTCCTCGAAGGTGTCTGGGTCTGCCAATTCCGTTGAAGAGGATCTCGTTCTTCGCGCACCACACATTTTGCGGTATAACGTGTCCCTTGGGCGAGAGCTTATGTGTTCTCTTGCATTGAGGCACGTCAACCACGTTATTCCACGTCCATAAGTTGTGTTCCCAAACATGGGGATTAATTTATGAGCGAAATATTCTGGAAATTAGGGAGGGGTGCCGGTACGGTTAGTCTGGGTATAAAAGAACGTGGTGAGCCACATGTTCAATTGTTTTCTCTATTCCGTTTTCTTCCTTTCTAGCATAGTTTTATACGACTGCGATTAGTAACTAGTAACTACAACAATGGGTTTGTTTGACAAGATTAAGAGCAAGGCTCACGACGAGATCAACAACAGATTGCACCA